>NC_070579.1:38901339-39071339 GCF_027409825.1 Scomber japonicus | reverse complement strand
CCGGAGCTAACAGTGAGTCCAGCTAGCTGCCTGTTAGCTCACATTTATCTGGAAATGAGCTCGGAACTGAGATAGCTTAGCCACCAGAGCAAGACCCCGGACAGCTGGTTGGCACCGCTCAATGACTTCTCGTATGGATATTTAACGTTATGTACATACCGAGTCGTCTCTGCTGATTGTAATCTCAAGAGGAAACAACACGACAAAGACTGGCACGTCCACCCATTCACCGTGTTTGGAGGCAGAGCCTTTGTAATAAAAACCCTTCACAGGTGAGTAGTTAGCTGTTGCTAGCCACAGCTAACCACTGGAGAGCTGAGTAGCTTTGAAGGCTAAGTTAGCTCATGTTAATGTTACATGGAAAAAGAGCTCATACAGCAAACTAAGCCCTTATCGTACTACGTATAACCTTAACTATGACTCGTCTTCGTTTTGGTGTAAATGTTTATGTGTCATACATTTTCTTTTTGTCCTCTTAATGCACAATAACAGCGAATCAGCTTGTTATAGCAAGAATTGGCTGTATCGTGTCAATGCTGTGACTCTACTGTTTTTTTTAAATATCCACCCTACTTGCATTTAATCATTTAATGGACCAGCTTTAGATAGCTAAACATAACGCAGGTCCGTAACGTTATCCTCGTTGTCACTAGCTAGCATTATGCGTCCCCACCCCAGTTTCAGTTTTACCCACCCACTGTCTAATGTGGGCTGAAGATCGTTATGTCAAATATGTTTAGCTAAAAAAAACGCTGTTTGCTTATTGGTAATCAAACCTAGAAGCAGCTGTATTATTATTATACATGCACGCCGATTTAAAGAGTGGGTCCTACAACGATCGAAAACGGGTTTATATAATGTTTTGAAACGTGTACATTTGGTTATAATAACCGCTCCATTAAAATTGTGAGATTTTCAATGTAAGTTTGGGGTTGATTCGACTTGAAAGAGAAAAGCACGTTTCCGCTGGGCTGAGCTGTCAAACGGAGCGCTGCTGGGCCGTTTGGCTGAATCAATTAGGGTTTGCCTGTCACCTGGCTCAGCTGTATGTACCAACCATCCTCTGCCTGCATTGGAGACGGCTGTTAGCTGTTCATGCTCCAACCACTTCTTTTTCCCAACTAAGCAAAATTAGATTGAAATGGCACTCCAAAAAATTGGAAACTCGTGGTTAGGGAAATGAGGTTGTTGTTATATGTAGGGAGAAGCCATCGCTATTGTTTTTTGTGCCGGTTTTGGTGCATATGCCGAGGCTCCATCTGCCGCTGTTAGAGCGCTGCTGTGACTGCAGCGGCCCATACACACCCAGTATTTATGTGTGCTGGTGCTGCCAATGCTGTCGCCTCCTTTAGATGTAAGGATGTGCCATTGTGTCTGGGGATTTTCTAGAAACAGCATATACATATATTTGCTGCTGTGTGTGTGTGTGTGTGTGTGTGTATTTATATTAACATAGATTAGAGTGAATTGAGTGCACTTTAATATCGAGGTACCACATGTGTTTAACAGCTACAAACATGTCATAACATTATCCATTGTGACAGCTTGGCAAGCTTAGGCAAATCTTGGGTAATAAACAAGAAGTGATATCTTGAACTCCTGTGAGCTTGCATGACATTGTTTGTTTGTTTGTGTGTGTGTGTGTGTGTGTGTGTGTGTGTGTGTGTGTGCAAGCTTTACAAATCATCTCTACACCTGAACATTGAGCTTGTTAGGTCCATGCAAATCAAATTTTCTTTGAAATTCTCATTGCAAAGCATGTTTGGTTTGAAACAGCCACTACATGACTACACTTTCACTTCCATATGCCATGATCATGATTTTTTTGGGCCTACATTTCAGTGTGTCACCATTTGTGTAACACATACACCCTTACACATACTGTTCTTAAAATAGACTAAAGAGAGATTAAAAATAGTTAATCACATCTAATTCAGTAAAGATGTGTTTTGGGAGGAGTGCTGAGTGACAAAATGATAATGATACAATGCAGTTCTGTTATTGAATCTCATCTGCTCTCTGCTGGATAATCTTTTAATGACTATACAAATTAAAGTTTATTTGCTAACACAATGGATAGTTATCCCAATTAGGAGCATGTTTGCACAAAGCTAAAGAGCTGCAAGATCAGTAAATGGACTGTTGTTATGTGGAAACTGGTAAGCTTTCTATCCCAAGTCATAGCATAGACTGCCTTTATATGATTGATTTGATGTGTAGGATGATGTGGGAGTGGGGATTTGCGTTGCGTATCCTGACCCACCTTTTTATTATTCAGACAGGATCCAGAATGATGGAATTAGGTTACCTAACCCAACCTGACCTGCTGTCAGGAGGACAACTCTTTATTTATTCTCTGTGACTTTGTAGTGTTTGAGAAGACTAACATGACTGAGAACATCAGTGAAGGTTGAGACAGAGAGGAAGAGGGGCAGCAACTAATGCTGATGAATGGGGCGGCAGTAATTGATAAAGTGAAGGATGAAAGCTCCATCCATCAAGCCCGGCCCTGAACAGGTGCACTCATCTGCTTATTGATTGAAGGCTTCAAGTCTTGAGTCCATAAAGTGAAACACTGTGTCTGCCTGTCTTTGTCGCTGCAAACTTTCTCAGCTAGTTTTTCCTTTAAAGTTAAAGCATTAACGTCCAACTCAAATCACATTTAGTCATTTTTACATTTATTGTTAATAGTTTTTATTCCAGGTGAGTAGTAAGTAAGGGAAAAAAGGTATTTGAGGAAATCAGATGCTCCTCTTCCTCTCAGCTGGAGTCCATGTTTGATTGACAGCTGGGTAACGAATGGCAAAGCAGGGTGAAAAAGTAACAAAACTTTCACTTGTAGCTATAATACATATGGACATAGTGTGATGGCAACAGTGGTATTGAATAGTAAGAACCACACCAGCATCAAACTGGATATTGAAGAGTCACACGTAGGTGCGTTTATATGCTTTTAGCAGCTAATTAGCTAACTGATTCTAGCAGTGTGCTTGTTTGATGGTTTAAGATGCAGGACAAGATGCATGTTTTATGTTTGTATAAGTTAGATAAAAAATAAGACTCAAGTAGCAAAGCTAATATGGGTTGGTGTTGAGAGTCTGTCGCTCTTTTGTGTTGTGTAGCAGGATGCAGTCAGGCTCAGTGTGACCATCCTCTCTACTGAACATTGTGTATGGGTCTATAAATGTGGAGACCTGAGGAAGCCCACAGAGGCTTTCTCATATGTGCTCAGTGACTTTGATAGGAAACAGTATCCAGTGCTACGTGGATAGATGGGGTTCTTTAGTTTAAACTAGGGTTGATGTAGCAGCTTTTAAACCAGCCTAAATAAATCACACCAAAAAAGTTGCGTGTCAGAGCATTCAACACAAACAGAAGAGGGCAAGCCAAGAAGCATCAACCTCAAGATTCATCAACTTATTTGGAAGAGAAAATCATTGTGAGCAGTAAAATAAGTACTCTTATTTATTATTACATATCTGTCAAATTGTATTGTTCCAGTTAGAATAGCAAACAAGTGTATTAATTATGTAAGAGTGATACCGAGTGGTAGTCTATTTTGAACAGTTCCAGGAACAATGAAACAAGGAAGTAAAAGCAAGGAAATAACCACATAGAAACATAGTGTTGTTGCTTGTGTTAATTGTTGTGTGGCTCTGATGATGAGTTGATGTAATGATTGAATGAAAAGGAGACTAGAAGTCCAGACCACCTCTCTCTATAGTAGATGGTCTGCTGAGTGGCAGTGCTTAGATATATCTACCATGATGCTATCAGCGTTTAAAGGTATGTGTCTGTCATTCACTCGTCCTTATTTTAATAGCAGGAACTTCCTTTTTAGTGAATGAAGTGCTACACATGTTGTTCTCGCCTTGGCGTTTGTGTTTTATCAATCAGCAACTTTCATCTATGGAGGGTTTTAAATGTCCAAAACTAAGTCAAATAATTAAATGCTTAAATAAATTAATAATTATTTAATTTCTTGCTTAATTTTCACCATAAATAAATGAATCAGAACTTAATTAAAACAAGTATATACATGTTTAAGTTGTGTATTTATTTATATATTTACACATTTGTATATTCATTCATTTGTCTACTTATTTATTCACACATTTATCTATTTATAATTTGACGTATTTATTTATATATACTTTTTAAAAGTGTATCCATAGTGGAACTTGCCGCAGCAAAACAGAAATTAGTCAACTTATTCCATCAAACATCAGTTAAAGCCTCTGATTGGTGAATGAGCAGTATGACAGACCCAGCAGGCTCAACCAGTCTATCGAGCTGTGACGCTTTTACAGTGCAGCAGACAGGCGGAATGGTGGATCCTTCCTGCTTTTCTTGGCAAAGATGTATGCATAGCATTTAAGCACTAGGATTGATCGCTTCTCCCAACTGTATGTTCAGCTGGTTTCTGGTTTTCAGTCATTGTAAATGTTAATTCTGAAGCACTATTGAGTTCATTAGAGTGAAGCATAGAGGCTGTATGATGTGTAGCCTCAGTTGCTGTATTATCTCAAGGATGGTGAATATAACTTCATGCATTCCTGTGTCAGTTAGATCATTCCAACTCACTCAGCAAAGCCCTCAATCTGACCTATAAGGAAATAGGAATTGTTATCTGTTCAGCTGCATCCAACACTACCATCCATCTACCACTGTAGCATACAAACTGTCACCAAGTGCTTCCATCTTTAATCAGGCAAAGGCACCAATCACAGGGCAGAGTCTGTCCCCTGATTTTCTTTATGCCACTGCAGCAAGTTACACTATGGATAAAAAAATAAATCATTTATAATTCATGGGGTGTTTGGATCAGCAATTTAATTTTGATCTATCAAATAGCTGATGGACACAGTAATATTTTAGTAGTGAAATGAGGTTTATTGGATTAACAGAAAATGTGCAATATACATCAAAACAAAATTAGACAGGTACATAAATTTGGGCACCCCAACAGAAAAATTACTTTAATATTTAGTAGTATTCAGCCCTGATAGTTCTTGCACTGTTGGAAAGTTTTACCCCCTGGAGGAGGGACTTTTTTTTTTTTTTTTTAAACAACTTCCCTACAGGAACTACATTTTGTCCCCAAGTCCTAAGTTCCTGACAAATTTCTTGGTCTCTTGAGAAAGTTCATGCGGTGGAAACGCCCAAAAAAACCATTTGTACCCCCAGCCTTTTTGGTTGTAGGCAGATTGTTAACAAAGAGTCATCTAAAGGAAGTGGTGTTTCCCCTACAATTGTTATCAGATGCCGGTGATTGTTGGCGTTTGGTAAAGATGCAACTTTCAGTTTGTGTTGTTTTAATGAAATGAACTATTGACTACCTTTTGAGTTGTACAGGCAGTGGACAAAACATGTAACATACACCACTCCTCTGCTCTTAACCCTAATAAACCATTACTCTGTCTCATCACTAGGTGCAGAATCCTGACCAATCATCAGACCGGATTCCCTTTTTTCGTGACCAAGGACCATCTTTTGGAGTTGATATTCACAGTCCTGCCACCTCCTACGTGTTTCATCCACATACACAAAGGCCGCTGATCAGCTCTGGATAATAAAAGGTGCTTATCCTGGTTTCGAGGTCGGAGAGGGAGGAACTTCAATCCCTGATAAACAATCTCCATCATCCACGCAGAACATTCCACATTGCCACATTTTCTCACATTGGCGTTGAGGTCATGTTTTAGGACGTTTTCTCCAGAGAGGGTCTGTATCCTCTAAGGGATTGTTGTGGGAGGGTATTATCTAAGCCTCAGTGCTCTCCGCTGGGGGAAGGAAGCAGAGGGAAAGCCCTCCAAGTCCCTGGAGAAGAAAATGGCCCGTAGCTGGAACGCTGACGGTTACATAACTAACTAACAGGCGCGGCCGTTTACACAGTGGAGACCAACGGAGAAACTGAGGTTAATGCTCTGTGTTGCTGAAGCTGGCTTGATATCACTCACATTTACTGTTCGCGCTCTATATCCACACAGCTGCATTCACCTTGAACCTCTTCTGTGTCTTTTAGCATTTTCCATTTATGGATACTAATGGATGTTCTACCGGATTCTCACCCAGATGTTTTGGAAAATACCACACCGTTACTTCCCGCTTCTTGTCTTCCAATCACAGCCCCGGTGCAGCTGGCAGGTGAGGTGGTGGTGGTTTGAATCGGCCACCGGCGGGGTTTAGGGATGCCCCGACACAGGAAAACCAGGCTACTCCACTGGCCCGCTTACAGACTGCTGTTTCTAATACGAGTTCTGGACTGAAAGAGAATCGTCTCCTTCTCTTGATATAAAGGAGGGTTGTCATTTTTATTTTATTTTAAATATTTTTTTTCTCAAACTGTTATAGCTGCAGGTGCTGAAAACCATAAATATAATAAGTAACTCGCCGACAAATAAGCCCATTTCCCATTTTTGGTCTGTAACTGCACTTTTTTTTCTTTCTATACTCAAGAAAGTCACAGAGGAAGAAAAAACAGAAAGCTGGGACAAGCACTACTCTTTCCTCTTTCTTTCACTTTCATTTTATGTCAGCTTTTTTTTTTTTTTAACTTTTCTTCAGTCTTACATGTTCATCTCTTACCAAAACGGGTCTACCTCTGCCTCCTCCCGTACCTCACAAAACTCCCATTTATTAACCACCAACCTGCTCACACCACACACAAGACACAGAGAGCCTGTCAACAATTAAATAGATTCATTTCATCTCAAATTTCACTTTTTTAAAAAACATCTAAATAACAGCCATGTTTTTTTAAAATTGCACTATTATGATTTTCACCAAGCCTTTATTCACCTTCTAAAAAATAAGACAATTGAACAGATTTTTAGATTCTTGTGGACCTTTAAAATTGATGTTTATTCTATTGGCTGGTGTTTGTAATTGATTGACATGTTGGGTAGAGCAGGTTACTGTCCAGACACCTTTTTCTCTTAACAATCTGTGGCTTATTCGTTCATCCCGCCTTCCCACCTGTTTTTCTGGCTGAGTGGAAAACAAAACTTTTACAGCACTGAGCTTCTTTTAATCTCCCGCACACACTTGATGAGGATTGACCTAAGAACTAAAACAAACAAGTCTCAGTGTGGTGATGCAGAAATAGGAACTATCCCTCCATCTTTTTTGTGTCTTTTTTTTTTTTACATTTTTTATTCCTTACCCCAAAAACTACAAATCCTCTCGACACGCCCCGCAAAGAAACTCCAATCTCGAATGACAAGTCCCTCAGCGTAGCGGTCGCTGAACCAACTCACGCAACACCAAAACACACAGGAAGTGATGCCAGGAGGCAGCAGTAAGAGCGGAGGGCGGGGTCCATCCTCGTCGCCCCTCCCCCACTCTGTGGTCCCGCCCAGCAGACCCCTGAGACCCTCACGCTACGTCCCCGTGTCGGCGGCCACGTTCTTCCTGGTCGGCTCCACTACGCTGTTCTTCTGTTTCACGTAAGTCTAACACACACACACACACACACAGAGAGAGAGAAGAGCATTTAAAGTAGCTGTATGTAACAAATATATTCCAAGTAACCATAAAATGGCCCTAAATATCACCAGACATTAAGGAATCATGTTAATTTCAAACACTGATGTCACTGACAGTAGTAGTCCAGCCAGAATATTCACATTTGAAAAGCTCAGTTGCAGCCCTCAAGTAATGTTTATGTTGTCATTCTGTCTTTTGGCCTGATGCTCCACCCACCACCTAGCTACCAATCACCAAGTCAGTACTGATGCTCCACCCACTACCTAGCTACCAATCACCAAGTCAGTACTGATGCGCCACCCACTACCTATCTACCAATCACCAAGTCAGTACTGATGCTCCACCCACCACCTAGCTACCAATCACCAAGTCAGTACTGATGCTCCACCCACCACCTAGCTACCAATCACCAAGTCAGTACTGATGCTCCACCCACCACCTAGCTACCAATCACCAAGTCAGTACTGATGCTCCACCCACTACCTAGCTACCAATCACCAAGTCAGTACTGATGCTCCACCCACTACCTAGCTACCAATCACCAAGTCAGTACTGATGCGCCACCCACTACCTAGCTACCAATCACCAAGTCAGTAGCGTTTCAGCAGCCAGGTTGCCAGTTGCCACTGAGCTGCAGCTAGGAACACTGCAGATAATGTCTGATGTTACAAAACCAAAAAAACCTCATTATGACTCTCAAATACGTCGTGACAATGTGAGAAACAAAACAACGGTATGTATAGGAGATGCCTTTGAATCATGGAGACGGCTGGAGACGGTTACAGCGTCATACAGCACTCAGCTGCACCTGCTGATACGGAGGAGAGGAGGAGCTAACTCACTGTATGTGTGTGTTACGGTGACGCTCTCCTCTGCTCTCAGACAGTCTGTTCAATGCAGGATACTAAACTTTATTCCGCCTCCCTGTTATTTATAAAAGTTCAAAACACTGAATGGAGGACAGAGTTGCTCCGTCAGAGATCGACTACAAGACGATGTTGTGTTAACTGTGGTGGACTGAGGTAGAGAGGATGAAGAGGGGGGAGCAGTGACTGAGGTAGAGAGGATGAAGAGGGAGGGAGCAGTGAGTGAGATAGAGAGGATGAAGAGGGAGGGAGCGGTGAGTGAGGTAGAGAGGATAAAGAGGGAGGGAGCGGTGAGTGAGGTAGAGAGGATGAAGAGGGAGGGAGCAGTGAGTGAGGTAGAGAGGATGAAGAGGGAGGGAACAGTGAGTGAGGTAGAGAGGATGAAGAGGGAGGGAGCAGTGAGTGAGGTAGAGAGGATGAAGAGGGAGGGAGCGGTGAGTGAGGTAGAGAGGATGAAGAGGGAGGGAGTGGTGAGTGAGGTAGAGAGGATGAAGAGGGAGGGAGCAGTGAGTGAGGTAGAGAGGATGAAGAGGGAGGGAGCAGTGAGTGAGGTAGAGAGGATGAAGAGGGAGGGAGCGGTGAGTGAGGTAGAGAGGATGAAGAGGAAGGGAACAGTGAGTGAGGTAGAGAGGATGAAGAGGGAGGGAGCGGTGAGTGAGGTAGAGAGGATGAAGAGGGAGGGAACAGTGAGTGAGGTAGAGAGGATGAAGAGGGAGGGAGCGGTGAGTGAGGTAGAGAGGATGAAGAGGGAGGGAGCGGTGAGTGAGGTAGAGGGGATGAAGAGGGAGGGAGCGGTGAGTGAGGTAGAGGGGATGAAGAGGGAGGGAGCGGTGAGTGAGGTAGAGAAGATGAAAAGGGAGGGAACAGTGAGTGAGATAGAGAGGATGAAGAGGGAGGGAGCGGTGAGTGAGGTAGAGAGGATAAAGATGGAGGGAGCGGTGAGTGAGGTAGAGGATGAAGAGGGAGGGAGCGGTGAGTGAGGTAGAGAGGATAAAGAGGGAGGAAGCGGTGAGTGAGGTAGAGAGGATGAAGAGGGAGGGAGCAGTGAGTGAGGTAGAGAGGATGAAGAGGGAGGGAGCAGTGAGTGAGGTAGAGGGGATGAAGAGGGAGGGAGCGGTGAGTGAGGTAGAGAGGATGAAGAGGGAGGGAGCGGTGAGTGAGGTAGAGAGGATGAAGAGGGAGGGAGCGGTGAGTGAGGTAGAGAGGATGAAGAGGGAGGGAGCGGTGAGTGAGGTAGAGAGGATAAAGATGGAGGGAGCGGTGAGTGAGGTAGAGAGGATGAAGAGGAAGGGAGCGGTGAGTGAGGTAGAGAGGATGAAGAGGGAGGGAGCGGTGAGTGAGGTAGAGAGGATGAAGAGGGAGGGAGCAGTGAGTGAGGTAGAGAGGATGAAGAGGGAGGGAGCAGTGAGTGAGGTAGAGAGGATGAAGAGGGAGGGAGCGGTGAGGTAGAGAGGATGAAGAGGGAGGGAACAGTGAGTGAGATAGAGAGGATGAAGAGGGAGGGAGCGGTGAGTGAGGTAGAGAGGATAAAGATGGAGGGAGCGGTGAGTGAGGTAGAGGATGAAGAGGGAGGGAGCGGTGAGTGAGGTAGAGAGGATAAAGAGGGAGGAAGCGGTGAGTGAGGTAGAGAGGATGAAGAGGGAGGGAGCAGTGAGTGAGGTAGAGAGGATGAAGAGGGAGGGGGCAGTGAGTGAGGTAGAGGATGAAGAGGGAGGGAGCGGTGAGTGAGGTAGAGAGGATAAAGAGGGAGGAAGCGGTGAGTGAGGTAGAGAGGATGAAGAGGGAGGGAGCAGTGAGTGAGGTAGAGAGGATGAAGAGGGAGGGAGCAGTGAGTGAGGTAGAGGGGATGAAGAGGGAGGGAGCGGTGAGTGAGGTAGAGAGGATGAAGAGGGAGGGAGCGGTGAGTGAGGTAGAGAGGATGAAGAGGGAGGGAGCGGTGAGTGAGGTAGAGAGGATGAAGAGGGAGGGAGCGGTGAGTGAGGTAGAGAGGATAAAGATGGAGGGAGCGGTGAGTGAGGTAGAGAGGATGAAGAGGAAGGGAGCGGTGAGTGAGGTAGAGAGGATGAAGAGGGAGGGAGCGGTGAGTGAGGTAGAGAGGATGAAGAGGGAGGGAGCAGTGAGTGAGGTAGAGAGGATGAAGAGGGAGGGAGCAGTGAGTGAGGTAGAGAGGATGAAGAGGGAGGGAGCGGTGAGGTAGAGAGGATGAAGAGGGAGGGAACAGTGAGTGAGATAGAGAGGATGAAGAGGGAGGGAGCGGTGAGTGAGGTAGAGAGGATAAAGATGGAGGGAGCGGTGAGTGAGGTAGAGGATGAAGAGGGAGGGAGCGGTGAGTGAGGTAGAGAGGATAAAGAGGGAGGAAGCGGTGAGTGAGGTAGAGAGGATGAAGAGGGAGGGAGCAGTGAGTGAGGTAGAGAGGATGAAGAGGGAGGGAGCAGTGAGTGAGGTAGAGGGGTTGAAGAGGGAGGGAGCGGTGAGTGAGGTAGAGAGGATGAAGAGGGAGGGAGCGGTGAGTGAGGTAGAGAGGATGAAGAGGGAGGGAGCGGTGAGTGAGGTAGAGAGGATGAAGAGGGAGGGAGCGGTGAGTGAGGTAGAGAGGATAAAGATGGAGGGAGCAGTGAGTGAGGTAGAGAGGATGAAGAGGAAGGAAGCGGTGAGTGAGGTAGAGAGGATGAAGAGGGAGGGAGCGGTGAGTGAGGTAGAGAGGATGAAGAGGGAGGGAGCGGTGAGTGAGGTAGAGAGGATGAAGAGGGAGGGAGCGGTGAGTGAGGTAGAGAGGATGAAGAGGGAGGGAGCAGTGAGTGAGGTAGAGAGGATGAAGAGGGAGGGAGCAGTGAGTGAGGTAGAGAGGATGAAGAGGGAGGGAGAGGTGAGGTAGAGAGGATGAAGAGGGAGGGAGCGGTGAGGTAGAGAGGATGAAGAGGGAGGGAGCGGTGAGTGAGGTAGAGAGGATGAAGAGGGAGGGAGCGGTGAGTGAGGTAGAGAGGATGAAGAGGGAGGGAGCGGTGAGGTAGAGAGGATGAAGAGGGAGGGAGCGGTGAGTGAGGTAGAGAGGATGAAGAGGGAGGGAGCGGTGAGTGAGGTAGAGAGGATGAAGAGGGAGGGAGCGGTGAGTGAGGTAGAGAGGATAAAGATGGAGGGAGCAGTGAGTGAGGTAGAGAGGATGAAGAGGAAGGAAGCGGTGAGTGAGGTAGAGAGGATGAAGAGGGAGGGAGCGGTGAGTGAGGTAGAGAGGATGAAGAGGGAGGGAGCGGTGAGTGAGGTAGAGAGGATGAAGAGGGAGGGAGCGGTGAGTGAGGTAGAGAGGATGAAGAGGGAGGGAGCAGTGAGTGAGGTAGAGAGGATGAAGAGGGAGGGAGCAGTGAGTGAGGTAGAGAGGATGAAGAGGGAGGGAGAGGTGAGGTAGAGAGGATGAAGAGGGAGGGAGCGGTGAGGTAGAGAGGATGAAGAGGGAGGGAGCGGTGAGTGAGGTAGAGAGGATGAAGAGGGAGGGAGCGGTGAGTGAGGTAGAGAGGATGAAGAGGGAGGGAGCGGTGAGGTAGAGAGGATGAAGAGGGAGGGAGCGGTGAGTGAAGTAGAGAGGATGAAGAGGGAGGCAACGGTGAGTGAGGTAGAGAGGATGAAGAGGGAGGGAGTGGTGACAGTAAGAAGCCGGTGAATCAGATCAATAACACGTTATTTTGTGATTGTTTCACAGCGGTTACGTTCAACAATGAGTAATAATAACATACACATTAGCCGCTCAACTTACACAGACATCCCAACTCTCCTGGAAGCTCCAGGAGTCTCCCGCATATTGATAGCGTCTCCATGACGCCCGCAGATGAGACGTAATGCGCACACTAGAGAGTGGCAGAGTGTGTGTGTGTGTGTGTGTGTGTGTGTGTGTGTGTGTGTGTGTGTGTGTGTGTGTGTGTGTGTGTGTGTGTGTGTGTGTGTGTATATATATATATATAAATGCAGCGTGTGTGTGTGATTGTGTGACTATAAATGCAGCGTGTGTGTGTCTTTGTGTGACTGTGGGTCGCGTCCTCACTCCGCATTGTGTATGTTGCGCTCATCTCGCGCGTAAGCAGGATCACGTCCAACAACTGGCAACCCGCTTGAACATCATCTCTGGCAGGAGGGGGCGAGGAGTGACAGCTCTCACCAGTGTTTGGAATGTGGGCTACAGTACCATTTCTAAACACTTGGTGTCAGAGTTACAGACTTCAACTTTAATTAAACTAATCAACAAATATAACAATATAAGCTTGTTTGGGAGCTGTTTTTGTCAGAGCACTGCGTTCTCAGTGCTGCATTAATCAATATTTTCATTAATGAGCTAAATAACTTGTATCACCAACCCTGCAGTTCCACTCCCCTGCTGTAAAATCCAGCTAGAACCAGCTTTAAACCATAGTTGGCTATTAGCCGCTCTGGCTGAATTTACCTGTTAAGTCAGCTTGAGCTTGGTCTAACTGCTGATCAGCTGGTAGACTAGTTTTGTGTAGCTGGTTTAAGGTGGTTTAAGGTGGTTTAAGGTACTGTAGGTTTTTCACAGCTCGTAGTCCAGCTACAAGCTGTCAAAAATAAAGCTCAGACAGCTCAACAGTTAGAAGCTCAAGCCCAATGGATAGATAGATAGATAGATAGATAGATAGATAGATAGATAGATAGATAGATAGATAGATAGATAGATAGATAGATGTAGTAGTACAAACATTACTATACTGAAGTGGAATAAAAATGTGAATTTTAAACTTTAAAGCAACATATTACTTTTAGGGTTAGGGTTAGTTTAGGGTTAGGTTGGTTTTATGAACAACAGCTTTAATATTTGCTCCATTCTCACTGCTCTCATCAGCCATACTGTTCCAGCAGCAGCAGATAGCTGTTTTAAGCACACTTTACACTACCTACCTACCTGCCAACAAACAGCATTTAGGAGCTAAAGACCCAGCTTTAGCCAGCTTTAATCCCAAGCCAGACTTGCTCACAATAAACTGGATGAACTCTTATCAAGTTGAAGCTTGTCTCTTAGTGATCAAATCATGATAAAAACGTATTGAGAAATCAACCAAATCTGTTGGTGTATTTATCACAAGTTTTTTCTCAATATAGAGTAAAATACTATACATGTATACATTATAAACAGGCCACATAATAAAAGTGCATTTGTACAGTAAAGCCTACATTTACATGGAAAGTCATGAGGCCAACTACAGTCAGTTATTTTGGGAAGTCATTATCAAAAGAAAGGCACTCTGTACTGTTTCTGATTGTTATCAGACTAATGTTATCTTAACATCTTAACATTTATCTTAACATTTTAATGGGTCCATAGTTTAATGGCTTTTAATGGGTCATTTGTTGAGTTTGTCAGTGTGAGTACATGTTACCCAATACTCAACTCAGTTTGCTGGAAAATTGTCAAATGACTTCATCTCTTCTGTTTACTCAGTGCTTTGGTAGATTTTTTTAAGATGGTTCATCAACTTTAAATCAAGTGTGTGATGAACTCTGTCACATAAACAACATTGAACCAATCATATGAGAACAGATCATAGTTTAACTCAGCGGAAATCTGAATGAATCTGCTGCTACTCAGAAGCTTGATGCTTGTCTGAGTGCTGTTTGTCTACAGATGGAGGAATATGTAGAGATTCAGACATCTTTGTAGTTTGAGACTTTCATTATGGATGCAGAACTTTGTTAAAAAAAACCCAACTTGAGTCAGTAGTCTGGACTGAGCCGAGCTTGTTTTCACATGTAAACAGCATTTTCAGATTTATTTGCCTCTGTGTGGCTTTAAGCCCTGTGAGTGTTTTTGACAGAGCGCTAAGTCAATGATGTTATAGACTGTCAACACTAATCTTGCTGACACCTCACTCTGGTGTGTGTGTGTGTGTGTGTGTGTGTGTGTGTGTGTGTGTGTGTGTGTGTGTGTGTGTGTGTGTGTGTGTGTGTGTGTGTGTGTGTGTGTGTGTGTGTGTGTGTGTGTGTGTGTGTGTGGTTGACAGTGTGAGAGAAGGGGAAAAATTGTGGTGAGAGTGGGAATGTGTGAAGCCGTCTGTGGGTGAAATGACATGTTGGAGGATTGTTAATGTGAGAAAGTCAGATTGATAGGTGTGAGTAAGTGTGTGTGTCTGTGTTTATGAGTATATCTAAGCTGTGTGTGTGTGTGGGGTCAGTGTGGTGGGCAGTTAGCTCTGCTTCAGATTAGCGGAGAGAAAATAGGCCAACATCTGTCACCCTGACAAAAGCCCATCATCCAGTCTCTCACTCTGTCTTTCTCCATAAGTGTGTTTAGTGTTTGTGTCCCTGCAGCCACTCTCACACTCTCTCACACTCTCACGTTCCCTCTCATTCTCTCATCAGTGGAAGAAACCAACCCTGCACAGAACGGCTGGAAACTATTATCTGAATCATGAGGAAGTACAGGAGCATACCATAAACCAGTTATAGGGTTATATTGTTGAATTATGATGGATTATTATTATTTTGTTGTGTGTATTCATTTGTTTTAGGTAAATAATTTTGAAATGCATGTAGTCAAATACAATAATGCTAAATCAGAGCATTCACAGTGAGCTATTTCCACCTAAATTGACCATAAATATGTGTTCTGAGTTTGACATACCACAGAAAAGTGTGTTGTTAACCACCCTGCCAAATTTGAATGATTAAAAAAATCACCAAATATATGAAATTAGGCTTCTAAGTTCAAAATCAGCCTCTTTCTCTGCTCCCAAACGCTGTGGGAGTGCCCGCCGAGTTCGCTGAAACCCCGCCCCCTACCAAGTGTCACCTGTCAATCAAAGTCACCACCTCTACCAGAAACATGAACGCTACGTCTGAGAGCTTTCCAATACTATCTAGCTGCAGCCCTTGCCAGAATCGCCGTTCCTATATTGCCAATCCTTGCCAGAAGTGTCAGGCGGAAGTTAATCGCCGCTCCGAGCGAAAACAAAAATAAAAGCCTAAAAAAAACCTCCACATACGTCGTTTACACATAATTCTATGAACTTTGTTGCAGTTACATGTTCATCGTATCGGTATAATTAACTCCACAAGTTTATATTGTACTGTAAACGTTAACGTTTTATGAATTTAACTTAAATATCAACATTATGAATACAAATGTGAATATTATGTTTGTGTGGTGGTGGTAGGGGGGTTCACTCTCTCTCACACACTCGTAATAGGACTGAATAATAACTAAGATTGAATAGAGTTCTCAGATTAAATAAAACGAGGATTAATCTTCTATACAGTACGTTAGTTCTTAATGACTAAATAAGGGTAAAATAAATGAGGGACAATTTATAGACGCTATGTTAAGCAATTTTAATTTGAAAAAAGAGGCCACTTCCGTCAAGCCAGAGGCTTTTGTCACATCAGGGGCTTCTGCTCCGGGGGGTGCAGCTGGATGCTACTCGAGCTTTCTGCTGCTAGATCAGCTGCTAGCTCGGCGGCTAGCTCGGCGGCTAACTCAGCTAACTGGCTAACTGTAGACTTTAGTAGTACTAGTGTGTGCTGAATATATTTATACCTCTACAGCAGCAGGGGCGGGTTTATGAGTTTCAGACCCGCCCACTAAATCCTGAACATAGAAATGTTGAAACACAGTTTGTGAAGCCTAGCTCCACAATTCAAATGTAAATGGTTGAAATGCTTTTTACACCTTTTTTAGAAATACATTTATGACCTATTTAATGTGTTTAGAAGAAAATGTCTGAATTCACTTAACATGGTCTTTAGCATTTTTGGAAATATACCCATTTGCTACTTTACTCACAGACTGATGAGAAGGATCAGTATCACTTTCATTTCTCTCAGTTCAGTACACAGATGGTCTGGAAGGAGCACTGTCCATCAAATGTGACAAAATGTGCTCTAGTAACACTTGTAGTATACAAAACATGTTTGAGCTTGGGATCTTCATCAGAGTCAAAAATAAGCTTATCCCAGACAGGCAGGGCAAGTGGAGTATCCAATGAGAGACATGGGCCATTAACTAAAAAACAACTAAAGAGATGATACTTGAGTTAGTACAGCAGTGTTCCCATTTAACATGAGGTATTTTTTACCTTTTTGAATTCATTTTCCTCTTTTTAACCAGGGCCAGACCGATACTGGATTTTGGGGGCCCATACCAATTATAAGGGAGAAAAAAAACCCAATATGGATATGTCTGCCGATAATTTTACATATTAAGAATATATTTATAAACATTGTTTTTTTGCATTGATCCCTTAAATGTAGTTATCAAACACTTTTGACAGTGATATGTAATGAAGGAAATAAGACAATACATTTCATTGTATATCATTATAAATAACTATAACTAACTAAATAACCTAAAATAAATAAAGACACATACTTATATATTTAACTTGAATTAAGAAAAAGGATCAAATATACATTAAATGCTGCCTATATAAAAAACATATCGGTACATATTGGACAACATATACACTAATACTGATATATGTGTGATAGGCCAATATCGGCCAATGATATAGGTTGACCTATATATTGGTGAATCACCACACCTACTTATCTATGGCCACTTCCAGGTGGACCAGGAGACACACATACAGTCTGTGTGCTGAAGACCTGCACACTGTACTTGTTATGTCTCCATGGTTCAAATACATCCTCCTATCTTAGCTTGCTGTTAGTCCACTGGAAACGTACCCTGGTCGGTTTCCTCAGATAGTTGGGCTCATTTGAGGAGGCGTGAAAACTCATTTGAACTCTTGAAAATGTTGGTCTTGGTTTGTGAGGTTTGTTTGAGAACCGGACCAAACTGCTAACTTTCAAAAGCATGACAACACTTCACTCGTCAACACAGAAGTCTCTCTCTCTCTCTCTCTCTCTCTCTCTCTCTCTCTCTCTCTCTCTCTCTCTCTCTCTCTCTCTCTCTCTCTCTCTCTCTCTCTCTCTCTCTCTCTCTCTCTCTCTTCCATATATCAGGGCTCGTCTGCTCCCTCTGTGCTGTCTCACTCATCTCATATAAAGAATGACATGCTCAACTGCTCTGTGCCTTGTCTGCTGCTCATATTGGACACCTTCTCGTGAAATATTTATTTGATAGGGACATCATAGTAAAACCAGAACCCCACCAGGACAACATAAATACATGGTTAGGTGTCAGGTGAAGAACAAGGCGGGAGGGAGGGGGGGGGGGTTACTTCTGTATTCTAACAAAGAAACAAGAGATTGTTTTGACTGTGATATTGTTCAGATGGTTTGGTGCACTTCACAGAGTTCAGTGTGAAATGAACCAAACCAAATGAAAATGCAAAAATGTTGCAACTTCACCCCAAGTCCCCCAAACTGAGTGTGATAGTAATCTCTGACATTCACCATGTGATGCTTCACTTCCTACAGCTTTTCCGTTGGGGTTGACACATTTTAGCACTGTTGTAAAAATGGTCATAAGAATATATATATATATATAAATTACAGAGTATGGTCAGGACCTGCTCCATGTGTAAACTGCCTTGAGATGACTTCTGTTGTGATTTGGCGCTATGTAAATAAAGATTGATTGATTAAAGATTGATTGATTCTTTGGGCAGAACAGATAAAGGTTTGGGAAACAAACGCATTGTTGCTTTTGGTCTTTTCATGAGATTTGTTGATAATAATATAAATCTAGAAAAAGGCCAGCTTTATCCTTTCCACACCATCAGTGATTCAGCTCACTCTGAATGAGCCTACACTTTCACAGGTTTGAGCCTACAGGCGTGTTGCTGTGACAACAGCTCCAGATACACCAGCGTTAAAGAGCTGTGAAATTCAAACTCATGTGGAATCATCTACAAATCAACCATTCCCCGTCAGGCACATACAGAGAGCTAATCTCCCAGCTCAGGATCAAACAGAAGAAAAGAGTCTAATGATGAATATCACCAAATTATCATATTTACTAATGTGTAAGAGTGTTGCTGTATTTACAGTGATAATAATTATGGACAACTGAGCCATATAATATGAGAGTAGTGGAGTGTAAAGTTAGATTCTGGCTCTGGTTTTCTCTCTGACTGTCAGCTGCTGTCCTCTCTGTATGTGTTTCAGGTGTCCGTGGCTTTCAGAGCGTTTCTCGGTGGCCGTGCCCATCTACAATGGCGTCATCTTCCTGTTCGTTTTGGCCAACTTCTGCATGGCCACGTTCATGGACCCCGGCATCTTCCCCAGAGGTGGGTGGATGTGCACTCTGCATGTGCATGTGTGATGTATTTTATGTCATCAAATAGTTTCTGGTCTAAAATTCTCATTGCAGTTCATTAAAGGGTTTGTGTGTGTGTGTGTGTGTTTTTCTTTCTGTAGCCGAGGAGGACGAGGACAAGGAGGACGATTTCCGTGCTCCCCTCTACAAGACGGTGGAGATCAGAGGGATCCAGGTCAGGATGAAGTGGTGTTCGACGTGCCGCTTCTACAGGCCGCCACGGTGCTCCCACTGCTCCGTCTGTGACAACTGTGTGGAGGTGCGTTCACAGTCCAGCTTTTACTTGACTATTTTCTTACAGAAGCATGCACTAAAGAAGACTTACATGGAGATTAGTGTATCCAAATCAAATCAGATATGTGGGACAGCTCTGCATTAAGTATCCTGAAACACAACTTCCTCCAGCTGTTTCCAGTAGATAGAGCAGTGTCATTGTCTGTGCCTCTTTTCATCCTGAGAATGAACAAAATACTGAACTTAACAATGCAACCAGCAGCAGCAGCAACAGCACTTCAGATGGATTAATCTAAAAAACATCTCTATAACTATAATAGACACAAAGAGACTTTGTAGGCTCTTGATGAACTACATTTCAAGTGACAGCTGGCTTACCTCAAGTGCACTGGGGTTAAAGTCAGTTAATGAACCACATGGATGAGACTATATCTGATATCAGTCCTAACAGACTTTCAGACCTTCTCTTCTGCGGTATGAGTCACTGAAGTTGACCTAAGAGTTAGATGTGTCTTTCCAGCATTCCAGGTTACTTTTCACTTTAACACACAATAGTCTTGTTTCCATTAAGGAAGTTGGAGTGTGGAGAGTGGGCGCTATGCTTCTGTTAAAACACAGACTGCCTTTACGGTTGGGGACAGAGTTAGTTACCTTTTTAAATTCCATTACTAACAGTATTAAGGTGCCAAAGAAATGAAGCCTTAGCACATTTCTTACTGTGGAGATCCTGATACTCCTCAAAGCTCTGCAGATTGTTCATCACCTCATCGTCCCTAGCAACAGAATCAATAAAGCAGCTTAAATGTGTGCATTATGCAACTACTCTTCTTCTACAAAGACCAAAAATATCAGAGACCAATAGGAGCTAAACTCGTATCAAGGATCAATTTAAATCACTCTTGTTATCATGTCACATGTCACATGTTAATGGAAACTACATATTCAGTACGAGGAGGTAAAGAATGATACAAGATGTGCCATGTGACTGTGCCAGTTTTCTGACCTCAATGTCCTCTCACCATCAATGTTGCAGGATTTCGACCACCACTGTCCGTGGGTGAACAACTGCATCGGCAGGAGGAACTACCGCTACTTCTTCCTCTTCCTCCTGTCACTGACGGCACATATCATGGCCGTGTTTGGCTTCGGCCTGCTCTTCATCCTCTACCACCGGCAGAACATCGACCGCCTGCACGCCATCGTCACGTATCCTTTGAGGAATAGAGTTTGATTGATTTTTAGATTGAAGCTCCTGCTTAGTTGGCAACAACTGAAGCTCTTCCAACCTGCTTAAGAAATGTTGTCAGTGTTTTTTTTTTTTCTCTCTTCTTGATATGTTCCTTGACCTCCTGTGCTCTCAGGCTGGCTGTAATGTGTGTGGCAGGTCTGTTCTTCATCCCTGTAGCCGGCCTCACTGGCTTCCACATAGTGCTTGTGGCCAGAGGCAGGACCACTAATGAGCAGGTAAGAAACTCCTCACAGTGCGGAGCTGCTGGAATCCTGTACTTACAGATTTCACAGTTAGAAATGAGAAGTAGTGAGTTATTTGTAGAGTAAATGTGCACTTTTAATGTTTTATGTACAGCACTTTGAATTGCCTTGTTGTTGAAATAATATAATAAACTTAATCTTGAGCATAAATGTCCTGAAAAGGCATCTTAAAATTCTTTTGACTTAATCTTGTAGGTTCTTGTGATTTTTCTCCCTATGATGCCGTTTTTTCCTTCTGTTTATGGGTATGGGTTTATGGGGTTTTTTGTGTCCATGTGGTTTAGTCAAATTTAAAGGGGTTAAAATGTGATAATGAACGTATGAATAACTTGCACACTTTCTTTTTTTGTGGACCCAGCATAAAGTGGTCTGAAATGGTGTAACCAAAAAAACTTTGTACCAAATAATTCAACTTGCTTAAAAACAGTAAATAATCAATAAAACACCATATCAACTAGTTTGGCATGATCTTACATTATAACTTTTATATTAAATAAAGCTAATGGAATACTATTGTTTATCATTCTTTTGTGGTTACACCATTTGACATTTTCAGGAGCATTCAGTCTTACTTTGGTAAAAGAAAATAAAAAAGTACTTATTAATAAGTCTGATGCTGCTTTTAAAACAAAAGATATTTTTAAATAGCTTATCTTGCCAAACCTTATTTGTCACTGAGCCTTATCTCTCTGTTCTGTGTTCTTCAGGTAACAGGAAAGTTCAGAGGGGGTGTTAACCCTTTCACCAACGGCTGTTGGAAGAACGTCTCTCATGTCCTCTGCAGTTCACAAGCGCCCAGGTGCATTATTGAACCACCACTCTCTCTGATCTGTAACACCAACATCACCCCCTCTTTCACTTTACATGACTCAGTAAAATACACACAAAATGCTTTTTAAAATTCTTAATGTCTAATCTGTTGTGTTCACATTATTTTACCACATGTTACACCTTTGAACCGGTGTCTGTGCTCTCTGCAGGTATCTGGGCAGGAAGAAGTGTGTGCAGAGTGTGTGTGTGCAGCCTCCTTTTCTGCGGCCACAGCTGACCGAAGCCCAGCTGGCTGCAAAGATCCTGGACAACGGCATACAGGGAGACCTGCACAGGGTAAGAACAGCAGGGAGGGATGACAGGTGTTATCATTATTCTGATGGAAACATGCCAGTTTTAACGACAAAAAAAAAAAAAAACACAAAACAACCAGGACTGCTTCAGCCCCGCTGGTAAACAAGTGTTATGTAAGGCTGCTGCTCCTCATTCAAATCTGCTTCTCACTAAGTTTGCATATAGGCAGGTCCAGATGGCAGGGAGAGGCTTTAAAAAGCTGTTTGAAATTCAATAGCCAGAAATCCTGTAAGGTCACATCAGTAAACACAACACAACCACATCTATCAGCCCAACCAATAGTGAGACCAAAACACATGGCAGAGCTAAGAGATGATTTAATGGCTATGCTATAGTGGTGGAGCTTGTTGGAGGCTGTAATATATCTGAGAGGAAATGAGATTGTTGAGGTTTGTTTTCATTATTTCAATCTGGCTTTGTCATCATTCCTAAAGTTAAAACCCAAACATTCAGATTTGCTTTCATTGTCACATGGACAGAAGATATTCAGTATACCATCAAGTTTCTATGTTTAAGTTGAAATCACATGTGTGTTCATCTGTATTTGCAGTCCAAGTCCAGTCTGGAGATGATGGAGAGCCAGTCATGTGACGCTGAGCCTCCTCCTCCTCCTAAACCTGAGCTCCGCTACCCTGGAATCACCAGAGGGAACACGGAG
This sequence comes from Scomber japonicus, assembly GCF_027409825.1. Taxonomy (NCBI): domain Eukaryota; kingdom Metazoa; phylum Chordata; class Actinopteri; order Scombriformes; family Scombridae; genus Scomber; species Scomber japonicus. Next base: position 39,049,261 of record NC_070579.1, on the reverse strand, counting down.
GGTAACCTTTTTTTTCTTTTTCTTTTTTTGCAATGACTTTTTTTTTATTTTTTTAATCAAAGTGAGTAAGGGTCTTGGCACAATACATACAACCTTTCAACGTACTTGTCATTCATTATATGAATTAAATAACATTAATTGAATTTAGGTTTTAGAGAAACCTAAAATGATTTCAGAAAGCACAATGTTCCTTTGAGTTTTTAGATCAATTCTCTGTGTTACTCTGTCATGTTTTCCATAGAGGGTAACATTCTCCTTCCTCTCTGCTACAGCTGTGACCTTCTCCACTCGTCCCAACATGAACTTTATCTTCACAGTTTTTAATCTTTATTCTCTCCACCTGCCTGCAGAGTGCAGTCTGCTGAACAAAGCCCCCCCCACCCCCACCATGTACAAGTACAGGCCCAGCTACAGCCCTGGCAAGAACCACACAGCGCTCACACACGCTTACGCCAACCAGGTAACACACACACACACGCACATATACAGGAGATACTGCACGAGAATATTAACACACAAGAAATACACTCAATGTATAAAAAGTACATTGAGTGTGTGTGTGTTTGTGTGTGTTTCTGTTTCGTTTTTTTCATTTTCTCTTACACACATTTGTCACTGCATCTGTTTCTTTTATCTTTTGATTTCAATCTAATGCATCTCCCTTTTTGTTTTGTTTGTTTTTTTTTTCCTTTTGATTTCCTGTCGGCCATCTTGGTTTGGTTTCTCAGTGGCTTTCTGTTGATCAGTATCAGTAAGTGATTGTTCTGAGAGCATTTTGTCCTCCTCTTATCTTCTCTTTTAACTTTGTTTCCTGCTCCTCTCTGTCAGTTCTGGGCATGGGTGAAATACTGCAGGAAAACATTGATCTGTCTAACAGGCACACATTGGACATAATGAGTACAAAGAATATAAAACTGATTAAAACTGAAGTACCTTTTGGTTTCTATCAAAGTTTTATACCTGAATACACAGACGAGTTGGTTATACACAGTATTTGTACCCATGTCTGCTCTGTTTCCTCCCACCTGTTAATCCAGCACTCTGTAAACATGTTGTTTTCATTCTTCTTCTTTTATCTTTAGTTTGTTGTTCCCTCTTCCATTTCCTTATTAGAATCCTGTCACTTGTTTTTCTCCTCTGTGATTAGAAATGTGTCTCAGTGACTGCTGTAGAGTGAAATTGTTCCCCTGCAGATTATTATTAGCAGTAGAAATCAGGCATGGGCATTCGAAGAAATTTCCTTGATTGATTATCGGGAAAATGAACAATCAATTATCAGTTAATCATTATTTTTTACATTAAAAATGCCACGAAAATACAAAATACAACATGTCCTCACTGAAATCTTCATTCCAAGAAGAACTTGTAATCCAACAACAATCCTCTTAGACAAGGTAGTTAAAGTTCAACTGTTTAACTAACTAAAACAGAAAAGATGAGATATTCCTATATTAGTCCCACAGTGGAGAAATGTACAATATTGCAAAGTGACAGTAAGCGTAACAAAGATATATATATTGCATAGTTGAACTGAAAGGAGAATAGACCTAAAATACTGATATTACACATAGTAGTACAAGATATGCGGCACTCGTAAAAGCAGCCAAACCTCTTTACATATCAATCACCTTGGCGCGCTAAAACACAATTGAGCCTCACATCTAACATTAGCTCAGAAAACATGATTTTACTCCGTTTTTGCCAAAATATGACTTTAAGTGACTGCAAAAGGCTCACAGCCAAGAGAGATGTAGTTACTTCACAATAACGCCTATCTTAACTAGAGCCTCATAAAACATTAATGAGTGATTCACATAAAGGTTATGGTGGTGTAACTCCAGCCTACTGATTGTTGTTGAGGGAGGTTAGCATGTTAGCATGCTGAGCCTGGTGACATTGACGTTAACCAGGGTTGGATGTACATTGTTCAAGTGGATCATCATTGGAGTCGTCACTGTGTTGTACTTCTATGTGGCTTCACAGTGTTTACAGTGAAGTCTGTTGTTTTTTAGAATTAGAATTAGAAAGCCTTTATTGTCTTTGTAGAAGAATATACAACAACATTTGAAGTGCTACATCTGACACAAATGCTCAGTAGACAAAAACAACAAACAATAAAAAACAACCAATAGAACAGACAACAGAAACAGTCATACAATTTAAGAAAAATACGTAAAAACTAGAGAATGATGTATGTAATAATATATAGTATTGCACATTAAAATAGTCAGAATATTACACTTAAGACTGTAGGTTTAACAGTCTGATGGCCCACGGGTTGAAAGAGTTCTTTAGTCTGTTTGCCTGTGCTTTTAAGCTCCTGTATCTCTTCCAGAGGACAGGAGAGAGAACACTTTGATACCTGGGTGAGAACAGTCTTTCATGATTTTTTTGGCTCTGCTGGGGCATCTGGAGCTGGAGATCTCCTCTAGAGAAGGCAGAGGGCAGCCCATGGTTCTGTCTGCAGAGTTTTCCTGTCAGCAGCTGAACAAGCAGCATACCACACAGAGATGCAGTATGCTAGCACACTGTCAGTGGTGGCAGCTTCTCCTTCACTTTGTTCCTCAGAAGCACACTCAGGAAGTGCAGTTACTGCTGCAGAGGTGTTCGCTGTCCAGCTGAGGTCCTCAGAGATTTGTACCCCCAAGAACTTGAAGGTGGAGACCCTCTCCACCCTATCCCTGTTGATGTGAAGGTTCTGCCCCCCTTCTTTAGTTTTGCTAAGAGACACCGAGAGACAAGTTGTTAAGAGACAAGTTGTTGGCAGGACACCGTGCAGACAGCTTCAGGGTCTCATCCCTGTATGCCGACTCATCATTATGAATGAGTCAGACCACTGTGGTATCATCTGCAAACTTAATGATGGTGTTGGAGGGGTAAGATAAGATAAGATAAGATATTCCTTTATTAGTCCCACAATGGGGACATTTGCATTGTCACAGCAGCAAGTGGACAATAATAGAATATTCTTTTTCTTATTGCTGCTCTTATAAGGAACGATAAATAATAAGTACACAAAAATATATAAGAACAATAACAATGACGGTGTTGAATGGTGAACTATAGTCAACAAAGAGCATCCTGACATAGTTAGCTGAGACTTCAAGGTGGCTCAGGGCTGTGGCGATGGCGTCCTCTGTAGATCTGTTTGCTCTGTAAGGTGGGAGGGTTTGATGTAGTCAGCAATGAGTCTTTCAAAACATTTCATTACTACAGATGTTAAGGCTTTTTAGGTTGAAATGGTCCAATGCCAAACTTAACCTTGACCTCTTCATGTTTACGTTTGATATCTACGGCAGTTTATAGGCAGCCGAGTTTTCTCTGTCAAATACTGCCCCCCTTTGGTAAGATGTCTCATTGCTGCCACATAGTGAAATTCAACGCATTGCTTTAGGACTCACTCTACGCAACACAACCTATAGTCGATACCAACGTTTGATCGATACAAATTCCACGTGATCAACAAAATGATTAATGATCAATCATTAATCATTGCTTGATCATGCATCCACAATTTGGTCGTCCACCAATTGGAAGATTGGCGATTTGATTCTTGGCTCCTCCAGTCCATATGTTGATGTGTCCTTGGGCAAGATACTTAACCACAAATTGCTCCCGTTGCTGTGCCAACGGTGTTAGTAGAAATATTATTACTCACAATTATTTAGCAATCTGGCATCGCAGCAATCCCCTACAAACACACCTGATTTATATGATTCAGAGTCTTGTATCTTATTTTGTCTCGTGGAGAAACATTTCTTGATTCCTCAGAGACCAACCATTGATCTGGCATTGAAATACAAAGGAATCAAAAGGGAACATCAACTTGGTTCCCTCTTTTATGTGTTGTCGGCTGGGGTAGAGCAATTAAGTCACATTTAATCGAAATTGCAATTAGAAATGTGTCAAATTATTATTTTAAATGAAATCTTGTCCTATTGCTCCTGGCCTACACTACACCTGTCACAATAACTACTTTTGTTGGATGATATATTGTCTCAGAAATAATCGTTATAAACAATATTATTGTCATTCGAAGATCATTTTTTAACACTGATATAATGATAATATAATAGCATACCAGACCTACATACATCATATCTACATACAGATCCCTGCAAAAATCAAACCATAATTAATTGCCCCTAATATTGCAAATCACACAGTTGCAGTATCGGTCAAAATAAATGCAATTAGATATTCTAAATCCTTCAGCCCTGTTGTGAGCTTAATCACTTTCTATAACTACCAAAAATTATTTATTCATTCTTTCTGTTAAATTCAGGTTTGGATATTTTTTCATGAGGAATATAATATTTAAATGATAATGAATGATTTGTGTAACCTCAGCGCTTCTTTGCTCTCTTGTCACTTTTTCTACATGATGGATTTGTCTCACAGGTGATCAGTACTAACATTCACACACTGTCGCCTTTTACAGTGTGCATGGAGAAAAGAAGACTGCGCACTACTAAACATGAAGACAAGCTTTTCGGTCAATAGACCATCATCAGAGCAAATGTTTGACTACAACCTCAAAGCTTATAATGACAATATCTACCTGCTGGTAATTACACAGCAGCAGGTGGTAGAAATACAGTTAATCGATTTAGAAAGAAATCGCCTAATTGCTTTGATGAAGGTCTGACTGTTATTTAATACAGAAGCTTCATTTCTCCATGTGTGAGGCTTTTCTCCACCTTAACATTGTGCTGTGAGGGTGGTGATGATCTAAAAGTATTATTAATATCTGAAAAATGGGCTTCCGACCAACAGCATCACCATTGGCAGTGACACATAGGAACAGTTTGGGTGTTATGTCAAGATGTCGACACTAGAGGGAGTGTTTGAGCCTCAGGGATTCATGGTGGAACTCCCACGCTGGGTGTAACTCTGCTTCTATTTGCTCAGCTTCTTGTTGTTTCTTTTCCCCTCTCTCCTTCACCTTCCCTCCTCCTCCTCCTCCTCCTCCTCCTCCTCCTCCTCCTCTTCCCGCCTCCTCCAGTTAAGTCGAGGGGAGAGTGTTGGCAGTGCCAGGGACTCCTCTTCCTCCACCTCCTCTCTCCTCCAGGCCAGCCAGCAGCCTGGTTTCCGCTCGCAGCCCAGCCTGGACCGCAGGGACACTTCATCTGACAGGGTAGCAGGTGGGGGAGGAGGGGTAGGAGGAGGAGGGGAGAGGAGGGAGGGAGGGAGAGAGGTGGGGGGAGGGGGCATCCCCGGCTACTCCCTCGGCGGGCGCTCGTACCCCTCCTTCTCCGACCCCACCGTCCTATCAGGAGTGGCGTCGCGGTCTTCCAGCTCCACGCACACCTCAGCGGGCACCACCCATGTCTCCGAGGCGACCATCACCTCGGCCAGCTTCAAGAGCTTAGCCAATCAGACGCCGCCACCACACCACCCTTCCCGCAACGGAAGCCTATCATATGATAACTTACTGGCGGGCAGCGAAGATTTCGACAAAGCGGTGGCAGCAGGTCCGGTAGCTCCTGAGGTTTCCTCCGGGAGACCCTGCACACCGGCGGCGGGCGGCTACACCTCCCCCTTCATGTCGTCACAGCAGAGAGATGCCGACATACACTCCCAGTCTTCCCAGTCCCCCCATCACCACCACCACCGTTCCTCCCACCACCACCATCACCCCTTCCTCCACCGCTCCTCCTCCTCCACGTCCTCCTCCCCACCGCCTCCCCCCGAGAGGGAGCGCCTACTGGGAGAGCCCCACCCGGGCAGTCACCCCCAGCCCGCCGGCCAGGGCTCCGCTCCGCCCCCTTCCTCCGCCCCTCCCCCACCGCACCACCACCACCACCACTCCCATCACCACCACCACCATTCCCATCACCACCACCACCACTCCTCCTCCTCCTCTACCGCCTCACGACCTCCCCGCTTTGCAGCGCCACACGCCCCACCCCACCACGCCTACCCCTACCGCACCCGCTCCACCGACACCCCCCTGGGCTCCTCCTCCACCTCGACGACCCACCCTCCCCGCTCCCCGCACCCCCCGCCTCTGGGCAAGTCGCTGTCTTACTCGAGCGCAGCTGCCGCTGAAATGCAGTACCGGCTGGTCCGAAAGGCCTCGGCGTCAGCCGGAGCCAATGCAGCAGGGGTGGGAGGAGGAGGTGGAGGGATGGGAGGAGGAGGAGGAATACAAGCACCGAAGTGAGTATGAGTTTCGCCTTTTGTCAGGACGATTGGTTTGCTGCTAACCCTGAAAAAAAAAAACACCTGCCCGCCTGAAAACCTGACTACCTGATTGACTGCTCCTCCTCCTCTTCCCCTCTCTCTTCCTCCTCCTCCTGCCAGATTTCCTGTGAGTTCCTCCGTCTTCTCCCTTTGCTTGTCTTCCATTGGCCTGTAAAGTCTGAGCAGTCTCTGTCCTTCACTGTTGATATTTGTGATGATGTCATGATCTGCCTGTGTGTTCTTGTCTTCTGCTTCCCATTTGTCCTCATTGTGTCTGTTAGGTCAGAACATTTAGTACCATTGGATAGAAGAGGATCCATTCACACTACATGAGATACTCTCGCAAGCCACTTCATTAACAACTGTGTAATCTTATTCAACCCAATACAACAGCTCTGTTATAAATTCAACTTTCATGACGTTTATAGATTTTTATTTTTTATTGACGTTTTCAGGAAAGTGATAATTCCACGTTGTTTATTACTGAGGTCGTACTAAGTGGTGCTGGTGTACTGAGGTGGATTGTATTGAATGGTGTTCCTAGTATTTTGCTCCTCTCATGTATGTTAATGGAGTGGACAAAATATTAGGAATACCATTCAATATAGTGCACTCTAATACACCACCATCACCCACTTTAACCTCAATAATAAACATAGTAGAATTATCACCTACCTGACAATGTTAACAAAGATGTGAAAAAATGTGTTACATAAGCTGTTCATCAATATACACCCACAAAGAGTTAATGTTATCTTACACAGCAGGCAATGTAACTGAATCTAATGAATTAAGATCAAATCAAATTCAAATCATCAATTCAAGATGTGTGAAAGTAGCAGCAGCAGTACAGCAGATAGTATGACAATGTTTCTTGTTATAATTAGGAACAAATGCATGAAATGTCGTTTTGTTTCCTCCCAGGAATGAACATCAGTGCCACATGCAACATTTCTGCTTCTTACTGTAACAGCAGGTTGTCATCTCAGTCTCATCCCGGGCTCAGTGAGGCTTTTGCATGCTGACGATGTGTCTGTCCTGTCAATCATCTCTGTTGCTTTTCCATGCTGCTCAATCATTGTGTTACTCAACTGTGTACTCCTGTGTCTTTACTGTAACTTAATGAAATGTACTGTGTAGAGTCAACTATTGAGGATACATCACTTCTCCAGCACAGGGAATGTGTTTAATGAACTATTTGTCTAATTAAAGTATTTCAGCCTCCGTACTGTAAGCTTTGGCTTTAAATCACACCCACTGCTGCTCTGGTGTGTCAGGATGGAGGCTCACTACCTCTAAAGCATCCGATGCAGCTGCAGTTGTAGTGGGTGTTTTCCTACATTGGCCACAAGGGGCAGCATTGAGATCATTCTGCCCACATGCAGCATCAGTGTAACCCTAAAGTGACCATTTTAAGTAGAAACTGGATGTACTTCCTGTCTCCTACACAGTGACAGTAAAGTGATAAAACACTGCGTCTCACTCATCATTTCTCTTTATTTCTTTTTAAAATCAGGGATGAGCTGATCCAGATGAAACCTCTGAGTCAGACTAACGGCGGCCAGCCCTTCTCCTCCTCTTCCTCCTCCTGCTCCACCCCTTCCTCTCCCTCCCACCCAATCAGCGTGACCGCCCGGCCCGGAGTGGCTTACCCCAGCTCGGCACTGACGCAGAGTCCCGCCCACAAGCCTCCGGGCGGCGGGGTGAAGAAGGTGACTGGCGTTGGCGGCACCACCTACGAGATTTCCGTCTGATCGGCAAGGCGGCTTCCGGCTTCGAGGACCAATCAGATAACACAAAGATACTGCTGTCTCTTTTCTGCCTTTCCATAGGGAACCATTTAGGGTTTTTTTTTTTTTTTTTTTTGCTATAAAAGAAACCACTATCCTACTGTAGACTTCTGAGGACGAGCAAAACTATTTCCCCCCACATCTCACTCTTCATTGGCCAAGCGACTGCATAGCTTAACTGTACTGTCCCGCCTCCAGCCATCCACCTCATTAACTCTGCTGTTAAAATGACAGTGAGACCTGGACCTGGACTAATAGAAGCCAGGACTTGTTCTGTGGTTCTAAGAGGCAGTTTTCTGGATCTGGATCACACACTGGACCAAACAGGAACCATAAACTGGCTCTTTTTTTTGTGGGTTTTCTCCTCACTGTAGCTCAGTAGGTAGTAAGTGGCACTAGCATGGTCAGATTTTGGTGTTCATGTTCTACAAGTATAGCAGAGTAGAGTAAGGGATTAGCACTGCCAGGGTCACTGAGGCCACCAATCACCTCTGGATAAGGCTCCACATCAGGAATTTGGGATTGAAGCTAAAAATTTGGTGCCAATATTTAATACCTTAACGTCATGATCACATTATATCATTATTGGACACTTCCATTGAAGTAATATACACATTCATGCTCAGACTGTGGAACGCCATCAAAATTTAAGTAGAATTCATTGACAGTGAAGGGCTTGTAGCAGCCGATAACGTAATAACGACTCCTAACATAATCATTTTGTGCATTTTTTAATGTTATAAGCCGATAACTTACCAACAACATCATAAAATTAATGAACAAATAACGTAATACAATGGAAGTGTGAAACTTTATATCCATTAAGTAAAACTTAACTAAAGTCATATTAGTATATTATTACGTTATTGGCTCCATTTATTACATTTGTAAGGTTTTTTTCTTTTTTACCAGGCCAATAACATAATAACCATAATAAGCCACCGTAATAAGTTATTACCTATTAATGCTAGTAACCTAACTTATTATGTTACTGGCAATAACGTAATAACTTATTACGTAACAATGCTAGTAACTTAACGTTTTACATTACTGGCAATAACGTAATAACTTATTACGTAACAATGCTAGTAACTTAACGTTTTACATTACTGGCAATAACGTAATAACTTATTACGTAACAATGCTAGTAACTTAACGTTTTACATTACTGGCAATAACGTAATAACTTATTACGCCATTGGCAAAAAGTTATTACCTTATTGGTTCAGGAATTTTTTTACATTATTGGCTTATTACATTAAAAAACGCCAAAATGATTAGGTTATTGGCTCCAGTTATTACATTTGTGAGAGAGTTTTTATTTTTACAAAGCCAGTAACGTAATAACCATCCAATGGCAACGTAACTGGCAAGAACTTAACAACTTATTATTGTATTGGCAAGATGATTGTTATTGGTTCAGGACTTTTATTACGTTATTGTCTCATTAGATTAAAAAACAAGCAGAATGATTGTGTCATCAGCCATTATTACATTATCAACTGCTACAGGGCTTCTCATAGGCAGCCAGTGTGAAGGTCAGTCCCATTAAAGAGCTACTTGTGGCCCCAGTGGAAGCGTTTTTGTTCCCAGCTGTTGTGCCATGCATGGCGTCAGTAAGGCAGCCGAGGCACAATCCCCTGTAACCTGTCGTCTCTCTCGCGGCCTTCCAGTAAGTCGTGGAAACGCACAAACACAGCCTGGCAGGAGTTAAATAATCAAGCAGTGTCTGGTGACTATCTACCAGATATGGGCTGGAAGGAGCGACGCCCACTAAAACTCTCTCGGATCGATCGTTGCCGTGTGAATTGGCTCGCCTTTTTTTTTCCGACAGAGGGATGAAACACTTTTGAAAAAGAAAACACTGATTCCCTCTTTCTTTGATTCAGTTGTTGATTTATTCCTAGATGTGAATATGATTCCATGTTTGTACAGGATGATGTGATTTTAAATGTGGATTTCTTTTTAAGGAAAAAAAAACAAAACAAAAAACAAAAAGGTGGCGTTCATACCGGACTGCAGCATGCACTACTATCGCTACTCAGCCACCAGAGGCCAGCGTGATTGGCTGTGGACCACGTCGTCTGTCGAACAAACAGGAAGTGAGGAAACTAAAGTGAACAAGGAAAATCATGTTTTTGGCCTTTTGTTGTTAATGCTTCAGACAAGGCAGAGTTTTTTGTAGAAAATGAATTCCTCGAGTAATTGCCTTGAAAATTCAAGTGTTGTCCTTTTTTATTTCACTTATTTAATTTGAAATTGTTTTATATGAATTTCTATGAAAATATAGCTATTGATGAATGAAGAGGTTTTTAATATTGACACAAAAAGACATCGGTGTCCAGATAAAAAAAAAAAAGAAGAAGATTAAAGCAGCTTTCTGATTGGTCTTTGGTTGAAACTCTACAGTTGATCCACTGTTTTCTCTCAAAGTGTCAAAGCTGGAAAAAAACCAGCTTTCAGACCAGACGCCTTATTTATAACACGCTCTCACTGTTATATAACAGCTTTAGTCAGGACTTTAAATCACTTATTCAACATGGAAATCATATGGAAGAGTATTAGGGCTACTGTTCAGTCAAATATTACAGGAATAAATGTATAGTTTTACAAGATTAACTTCTAATTGTTTGAAAAAAAGTCAAATTTCAAAGAAATATGAATAAAGTGATTATATGAGAAATGATCAATTTACAATAAAGCAGTAAAAGTTATAATTTTATGAAAGAAAAAGCTGTAAATCTACAAGGAAATACACAACAGCTGTAATTCATAGAGAAAATGTACATTCACAATAAATCCACAATTCATTTAACAAGATAATAAAAAAAGCATTAGCACATCAAGTTGTCATTTTATTTCTTTACCAGAAAATACACAACGAAGCGGTGACGCAATGAAAAAACATTTACAACAAATGTAAATCATTTTACAGGAAAGCATTACCAGTAAAAGTGATCATTTTATGAAAAAAGTCAATGTAAAAGAAAATACAAAACAAAACTGTAATGCAATTAATTCTTTTTACATCAAATTTAAATAATTTTACAAGAAAATCTCGCAAGACAGTAAAATCAGATCAAACTGAAAATGTACAAGAAGATAAAATCAATACAATATTGTTACTAATCACTGAGACTGTGATAATTCCCCCAAATGTAATGAACTTTGTATTTAGTACATGGAAAAAGAAAAGTGGAAAATAATATGAATTTATAATGTTTTATTTATGTCTGTGTAACACAGGTTTAAGATGAAGCCAAAATCTGAATGAAAGAAGACGTATCATAAATGAGGCTCCTGGTCTGACATGTTTAAAGTAGTGATGATGATGATGATGATGATGGACACTTGTCTTTCTTTCCCTGCTCACTATCATCTGTCCATCATTATTTGCCACTTGAGAATCCAGTCATTTGTTGCAGCAGTGAAACTCAGACTGAGTGTTTGAACTCATGTTCTAATGTTCTAACAGCTGTTGCTAAGTGATAAAGCAGACAGGAAGTATGGCCTTTAATCACCTTTAAGTTTACATTTTTAACCACGTTGTCTTATTTGTCTGAGACACCAAATAGCAAAAAAACCCCACAAGGACCACGTTACTCATCACTGGATATACAAATAAACTCTATTTACAAAGTCTTACAAGTCTTTCATACCAACCACCACAAATGCTGTTTTCTAAAATCTGTGACATCACACGAAGAGAAATTGTATTTTCATTTTAGTTTTATTTTGCTTTGTTTTATTTTGCTGTCATTTGAAGACTCTTCTTTGTTTGAGCGGAACGGACGGCGGATTAAACGGTGGGCTGTAGCCAAACGTTAGCGAGCACATTATTTTGGCGGGCTGTGTGTTTGGGTGAAGACACGGGCTGCTTTCAAATCAAAGAAATGACATATGTGTAACTGTACAGCTTCATGTGAGTGTGTTTGTGGATGTATGTATGTTTGTATGTGGTGATGAGGGGCTAGAGGATTGATAATAAACTTCAAAGTTATTGAACGTTGTAGCTCTTCACACGTTAATTCAACTCAATCTTTAATTCAATCACAACATCACAAACAATAAACTAGTTACATTCCATATTGTCCCTGTACTACTAAAACCCGATCCCTTTCATTCCTACTGAAGATGAGTCATTAAAACAAGTCACACATTATGGTTTCACTTTTATTTTAAACTATAATTTCCCCAAACAAATGGATAACAACTATTTTCACACAGGGATGAATCCATATTTGGTGTAGTGGTGAGTATTTGTGGCAGCAGGATGCTAACATTACTTTGTTAGTAGATGAGTTTATTGTTGTTGATCATGTGTAGCAGTCAGTATGCATTGCTGCTGCCAGCTTCAGTGTCCCTTGAAACTACCAGCAGGGGGCAGCAGAGACATTTTCAATAACTTTACAACATGCAGGCTTAAAATAGAAGAATTACACAGAGCAGTGGTCACTAGGGGTGTAAATCACAAGTTTCTTCATGATACAATATTATATTCATTCAATGGACAACAATTTGCTGTTTGCTGATATATTAATTGCCTTCTGGCAGATTTTGTGATGAGACAACATGATTTAACACAATCACTTCCATTCATATCAAAATCACTAAAAGAAACTTAAATATCATTTGACATTTTTATTTTTGAGCTCAACAAAACTATATTCTTTAAAAAATAAAGAATATTCCTCCTGTTCAATATAATGTGCCACATTTTGATATATTGAGCTTTAAAATGTCACATCCTATAAAAGAAAGAAACTGAGTGGTAGACGCTCACATCAGGAGTAAAAAAACAGCTGGACCAAATAACACAAATCTATAAAAGCACTGCAGCTCCCAATGCAGGTAGACTGGGATCAGCTGCACACGTGACTCTACCACACAATGTTTTTCACATCCTATAAAAGAAAAAAACAAAACCTAAAAAACATTGAGTTTCTATTTGTATACATTAAAGCACAATTTGTGTTTCTCTTTATAAAACTGTGGTGTCTACCATCTGAAGTATTTCATGCCAGACTTTCCTCTGATCCAGCTGCAGACGTGAAATGATGTGAAATGAAGCAGTTAAGTTACATCCATAGTGGTCACCAGTCCTGCTACTGTAGAGTTCCTGCCTGCATGTTTTAAAGTATCTGCCCACTCTAACACACCTGATTCTAATTATTGACTCATTATCAAACCTTCAGCTGATTAATAATGAGTTCATTATTAGAATCAGGTGTGTTAGAGTGGCCAGATACCTGAACCATGCAGAGCTATGAACTATAGGCCATAGCACACGTGTACTATAGTATATACTGATTCTGTTCTGACTATAAAGTGCATTTACTCTGATTCATTTATAAACTCTAAACTGCAACGATTAGTTGATTAATCACCTGCCAACTAACAAATGAACTGATAACTATTATGAGTCATTTTGTAAGAAGAAAATGTTTTTATTTTCTGGTTCCAGCTTCTTAAAAGTTGTTTCTGGTGTCTTCGGTCCTGTAACAGTAAATGGAAGATCTTTGGATTGTTGGTCAGGTAATGATAATAGTCCTTATAATTCCTCTTGCATAAAATGTGCAAAAACGTACAGTGTCCAGCTGTTACTGAGCCTATAAGACTGTGACCTGGGTTTAATGACTGACATCGTCAGCAGGAATGAACAGACTTGGACTTCAAGTGTTTCTGGACCAAACAGCTGATGGAGTCATTGAGACTATTACTGATTGTTTATTACAGCGGAGGAGCTAGGTAGTGACATTTTCTAATATGGAAATAATACAGACATTACACTGAGAAGAAGAATGAAGTCAGCTCTCATCTGTTCATGTGCAGATTGTTTTTTTTATTGCATGAAGAACAAAAAAACAGGCCAGACTTCTCCATTAATGTGGAGGAGCAGATATACATACAAGCCTTAATGCAGCTTCAATCAAACAGTATTACAAAAATCAATCAATACACAAACTGTTTTAGTAAAACAATAATAATAAACTCAGTCTTAATAAAATTAATCTAAACAGTGTGTGGATGTGTTCAACAGTTCAGTGCAACAAAAGGAAAGAATGCTTAAAGTCCTGATTAGGAATGTTAGAAAGGAATAAAAAAAAAAAACAGGAAAAATTCAATCATATCTTAAATAGTCTTATTCAACCCAGGAAACACAACATTGATCAGTTTTATTACAAATGAAAAGAATTAACTAACACACAAACAGAATGTGTGAGACAATCCATGGAATGCCATATCTCATTAATATCAGCAGCAAACATGCTCTCAGTTCATCCTCATCATGCTAATCACACGCTAAAAAACCCAATCAATATGCAGGACAGGTGTTTGACATCATTTGATTGGCTGGCATGAAAATTCCAAATGTGATTGGAAAAGAAAATGTGCTGGGATTGTGGATCAGACATGGACCAGGATCAAATCCACGTCTTGTATCATTAAATGACAAACTGATGTATGATATGTTACATAAACACTCAAACACTTGACCTCCAGCACGCAGAGTGACTCCATATGGAGATATGAAGACAGGATTTTGGGTGATTTCTGATGAATATTATTGATAGTTATTTGATAGAATTTGTGATTGAATATATATAGTATCATATTTTATGGGTCTATAATGTCCCAAAAAATTCCAAGAACATTCCTGTCATCTGGTACAAATGATTAGAGGAACAGAGTTCTGCTGTGTGAGACTTCTTCATTTCATCAATCAGGTTTCCTCACAAGGAAAGACAGTGACAGACAGATGGTTCATCCAATCACCTGCCAGTATTTTCCCAACAGTTACTGAGGCTATAAATGTGTATAATAATAATGAATAGTAGTCTGGATTTAATGAAGCTTTTCTTTTAAAAAAAGGAGAATCACATTTTCTCATAATTAGTACCAAATGAAATGTAATCCAGGAAACTTCTAGAAAATGATCACGTATGAAATTAATAAGTAATCAATAATTACTGCAGATCATTTCTTCTAGTGAACAGCTGCAAACGCTGTTAGAGGAAATAAAAAAAGGCTCCTAACAATCATCAACATTCATTTCATGCTTGACTTCTTTATTTGGTGGCTTGATGACAATTTTGGGAGCTGTGAGTGAAACTGAAATCAAAGACTCAATGGAAACAAATCAGATACTGGTTCCCTAGGGCACCCTGGTGGTTTAGGTTAAGGCGCTGACAGCGAACCAGAACGAGGACCTGTGCTGCTTGTTATTCCTCATCACTCTCTCTCTATCTTTATCTCCTGTCTGCTACTAATCAAGGCTTCAAAATACCCAAATAATAAAATACTGCTCAGCTTGCAGAAAACCTGCAGATGTTTCCACATCAGGAAACATGTGACAGGTTAACATGAATGAATGAATGAATGAATGTACAGCATGAGTGGAGGCAACATGACATGTTAACTAAGAGCTGAGCTCTGTTAGAGGCAAACACTGGACAAAAAACCCAACAAAACAAAGGAGAGCAGGAATCTGTAAAAAAAATAATAATAATAAAATAATAATAATAATAATGATAATAATAATAATGATAATAATAATAATAATAATAATAATAATAATAATGGAATGTGTGAATGACAGAAAGTTGACGTTCTATCAACACGGACGCGGAACCTGACAAACTCCACCCGTCATGCGGCTGTAGTGATACTAATCAAGCGCTCCCATACTATGTTTTCTCATGTGAAGAGAAACAGTGGTGAACCTGAATGTTCAACACTGCTAATCAACTGAATGTCTGTTCACTTACTTTACATTAATTCATTAATAATATACAGTTAAAACAAGTTTAAAAATCTACTCTGGATTAAATTAGTTGCATAAAAACATCGACATGAAAAAACAACAAGTAGCATCACATTCACTGCTCCCTCATTGTTAATTAGTAATAATCTGACTGGCGGTGGGTCAGTGGGGGGAGGGGCCTTCACAGCTTTAACCAGCAGAAATGTGTTGTGAAGACTCTGCACAGCACATTTCCTCCAGGCTTCACACTCACATAGTGGAGCAGGTTTGAACATTCAGCCCTCTTTACTGGGTCTCAGCTCGCTCTGACAGAGTGTACACTCGCTCTCTTTGTTCTTCTACTGCAGGACTGAGGTCAGTGTACAGCTGCTCTGCTGTTCACTTACTGTTAAAGAGTGACACGCTGCTGGAAACACAGAGAAAGACCTATTGTGGTCATTTTAACAAGAAGTCATTCTCATTGGAGAGTGAGATCTCTTTGGGGGGGGGGGTATGATGATCCACACTGACACAGCCCCCCCCTGCTGATAGAAACAAACTGGACACTTTAAAGAGGAGCTGACCTGAACCCACGAGTTCCATCCAGAGGTCCAAGCTGAGCGACACACACACACAGACACACACACACACACACACACACACACACACCGTCTTTATTTGTCCTTCTTGGTTTCGGTCTCCTCCTCTTCGTCCACTCCTGGCTGCTCAGGCTCCTCCTCCTCGGGGACGGGGGGGAACTGGGATTGGTTGATCTTGTCTCCTTTGGACTTGTTCAGCTTCTTGGACTTCTGGTAGAGTTCATTGAGGTTAAACTCGCGGATGATGTTCTCCTGGAGAGACGAGACAAAGCGTGAGATATCTCATGAGTAGAGAAGGTAAAGGGACATGGAACAAACCAGATATACCAGCCAAAAGTTAGGACACGCCTACAAATTCAAGAGTTTCTCTTCATTTTGACCCTTTTCTACATTGTAGAACAATACTGAAGAAAACTATAAAATAACACATGGAATTATGTAGTAAAACAACCACTGCCTCCATCAATTAACCATTCTGGTCAATAAAACAATGCTTGGTCACCACCTTGTGAAGTTGGTCACTTGGCATTGTCCATTGACCACATGCGGTTTGTCAAAAGTCAACTGGTTGAATTTCTTGCCTTCTTAACGTGTTTGAGACCACAAGTGTTTTTTGTGCTGAGGTAGTGTTCCACTACTGTAGTTACTCATATTATAGCAAGAACTGTTCAACTAAGTAAAGAAAAACAACGGTCCATCTTTACTTTAAGTCAGTCCATACAAAGAATTTCGAGAACTCTCAAAGTTTCCTCAAGTTCGGTCTCAAAAACCATCAAACGCTGTGATGGGATTGATTCTCATGAGGATGGTTCTAGGAGACGAAGACAAAGTGTTCCATCTGCTGCGGAGATGTTCAGTAGAATTACCAGCAGCTCACATTAGAGCCCACTTCAATGCTTCCCAGAGTTCAAGCAGCAGACACATCTCTACATCCACTGTTGGGGGGAGAATCTGTGAATCAGACCTTCATGGTGGAAGGGGTGCAAAGAAACCACTGCTGAGGGCGACCAATAAGAAGAGGAGCATTGTTTGGTACCTCAAGTGTGGTGGTTGGGGGGTCAGCATGGATACCACAAGATTCTGCAGCGATACGGTTGTTCTTATTGGGACCATCATTTGTTTTTCACCAGGATAATTATCTGAAACACACCTCCAGACTCTGTGAGGCTTGTTTGACCGAGTTCTGTATCTGATGACCTTAAACCCAACTGAGATGGTTTGGGATCAGTTGGACCAGGTGACGACTGTGAAGCCGGTTGAGGTATTACCGGCAATAGTTTGTTGAACACTTTTGTTTATAACATGATTCCATATGTGTTATTTGAGTTTTGTTTGTCTTCAGTATTGTTCTGCTATGTAGAAATGAGTAAAAACTAAAGAAAAGGCCTTGAATGAGTAGGTGTAACCAACCTTTAGAAAAGTGCTGTACAAGTAGATTCTATTTCTGATACTGTACTGTACTACCAACTGAACTGAACTCTCTGAATAGAGCTGTAGGGTCGCAACTAACAATGATCTTCATTCTCAATCTGCTGACTACTTTTTAAAAAGACTGAAAAGAGGGCTGAAAGAGAGAAAAAGATGTTCACAGATTTACCTGCTTAGTATGGATGTACAGTACTCTGAAACAATCTGACACCTTGCTTTAAGTTTAAACCAATCACACTTGTGACTGCTTGAAAAACTGAATCTTGAAATAATCCACTTTGTATTAATTAATATTAGCTGTTAGTTGCTGCTCAGGAGAAACCTCAAGGTGTCACACTGACGTATCACTAAACTGCTTCCATGTCCTGAATAAGTTAATTAAGCTTTGTTATATTTGAAAATACAGTTAATACATTAACATTGTCAGATGAGATATGTGGTGTCAGTGCTGACCTCAGTGAAGCTCCAGGATACGGCTCTGCCCTTCTTGTCAACCTGGGGGCGCCGCATCACCTCCTTTCCTCCCTGGAATAACACCAAGGATGGCAGCTGTTTGGACAGCGGGGACGTAGAAACCCTGTACCTGTGGAACAGAATTCCATCCGTTCAAGACAACATGCTGACAATTTAAAAAAAAAGCTTCAGACACTTGAGGAACAGTGTAAAACAGAAATGCATCATCATACCTTTTAGAAACCTCTCCGTAGCGTCCGATGTCCACTTTGCCGAACTTGAGACCGGAGCAGTTATACCTGCAGCACAAGAAAAGGAAGAAGTGAAGCTGCTTTTGTTAATCTCACTGAGTCTTCATTGTAAACGGGTGGAGGAGTTGGTGGAGTCTCACTTGAGGGAGAGGTCAGCGTAGACAGAAGCAAAGGACTGGCACTCTGGAGACCAGTTGGCGAAAAATTCGACAATCCACGTCACACGACTGTCTCTATCCAGCTCATCCTGAACACACACACACACACACACACGAACACACACACACACACACCTGATTTCTTAATAACGAAAAACTGCAAAGATTTCTGCTCTTCATCAGTAGCCAAGCTGAGTGTAAATGAATACTATAAATTCTCCAACTTCTACTCACATCAATGGTTTTGTCGCTGAAGTATTTGATGTACTCTGGTCCCATGTACAGAGGAGGCTTACAGGTCATCATAAACACTGAAACACACCAACAACAGAGGAGAATAACATCAGGACTATGTGATGATGTTCTCTGTACTGCTTATATGGGCGCTCATGTCATCGCTGATTCAAACAGCTGGTCACTGTAGCTTTTAGCAAACATTACTCAAACAAGAGGAAATAGTACATTTGTTGGGAACTATTTTCAGCAATGGATGAATACACATTTGGTGCTCAAGTGAGTGATTTTGACAGTAGGATGGTGTGTTGGAATGAGTCATGTCACCCAGGTCACACTTCATTGCTGATTTGGTCTTTTAACTTGAAAATACAGATTCTTACTACTACTAGACTCATCTTTGAAGTTGGATTGAGCGAAAGAGACCCTGGTTTTAGACGTGCATTTTAAGACAGTAAAGTGTCAGCTGGTGTGTGTGTGTGTGTGTTGGATAAGGTTGGACTAACCTATGCAAAGTGTCAGGTAGAGTAAACCCATCCTGATGTCCAGTCTGAAGAACAGGATGACGTTGGCCACTTTGCTGAACAGGATGATGTTGCCGACGTGCTGCTCCACCGTGACTGCCGACACATGAACACACATTTTTCATGTTCGTGTTTTTGTTCGAGCTCGAGCCAAAAAAGTATTTACATTACCAGGAAATAATGATGTTACACATTACTGTTTCTACAATTCAAACACTGCCAGTATTTTCATAAAAATTTGGGGGACAGATGTTTAAGACTAGGCTTCAAACTTTCCTTTTTGATAAAGCTTATAGTTAGGGCTGGACTATCTATACATCATCAGATTATAACATGACATCAATATAACATCATAGCGTGTCCCAATACATCCAGAGTAAAATAATACAGAAGACATTTTACTCACTCGCTCGTCTGTTCTTCATCATGACGATGGCACTGAGGAACATGAGGATCTCCACCTCTCTCTGAGAACACAAACAAAACAGCTATCAGTAAAAAACAACAAGTAATAAATAAAAATTAATTTATGGTGCAGTAAACTCCACTCCACTGAATATCAGCATTACTAACTAATTATCAAACACAGGCGCCTGTAATATTAAGAAAACCTCTGTCCTTCAAAGTCCTAACAATGGTGACAATGCTCTTTAATGTGGTAACAATGTCACACCAAACTCCATAGAGATATCTGATATTTTAAGACGTTTTGTACGGTGTAAGAGGTGTATATCTGACAGTGTGGAATGTTTGACTTTGAACTGTTTATTAGGGATTCACTGCTGAATCCGGACACTTAATAACACATTTAATACATTTTTGAACGGTTCTGTGCCATGTTTCTCTATTTAAACACATGCTCATTTATAAAAGTAGTATAGAGACGGCGTATGTAGTAAACAAATAATTGTATTGCGTTCGGAATATAGTTGTATGACTTGTGTATCTCTGTCATTGAGCGAAAAAGCGTGAGCGCTTCCAGTATGTAACATTAGATACTAGTTTGGCCTGTGTAGCGTCACCGTCCACCGACCCACACCTGTGTTCACCCGCTGACCAGCTAGCTGATGCAAACTGATGCTAAACGATGCTAACTGATGCTAACTCTTCTCGAGCATATTTAGTGACTTTCCAGCATGTTTTACGGACCCAGTCGAAGTCGCAGGAGTTGCCGTCTTCTCGTTCCGTGGCCAGGTGGTCGCAGACGCCGGGCGTTTTGCGAATGGCTAGGAAGGCGATAGACATGAAGAGAGAAGCGATATAGTAAGGCTTTAGCAGCCATTTGTACACCTGCGGCAGGTGGTAGAGGAAAGCGAGTAGCGGCGTTAGCAGAGCCATTTTCTCTGCTTAGCTGTTCTGGAACCTTGAACCCCGAAAACAGTGAGGTTACGTTAGCCCAGCGAGTGATGGAGCCGCTAGCTTAATATGAATGGCTCGACGTGTTAGCCTGACGTTCACCAGCGTTCAATTTACGTGAATACTACTTCCGGTTCAAATTTAAAAAATAAAACCATGTCATGCGCAACTACCTTAAAATGCCTTTATATTTTAAAACGTAAATGTATTTTAAGTAAACATCATATTATTGTTATAGTTTAGTCCATTTTCACGTTCTTAACAAGCACGGGCGCGTGTTCTCTCCCCAAAAGAACGGTTTTATTGTGAAGGTGGGAGGGCGGGTTTCCTGTGCAGTAGCGGTTAACCGTTAACTTTCGGTAGCTTGGTTCAGCGTTGCTGTTTACTGTCGGCTGTATTGTGCAGAAATCCTGATTTAAAGGGGCGGAAGGAAGTGCGGAGGTCAATCAGGACGAATGCGCTATAACGGACGAATGCGCTCTAACGGGCGCTGATTGGTCATGACAGGAACTAGTTCACCGCTGATTGGTTCTCTGTAATATAACGCAATACCTGTCCTATTAGAAGGGGCCTCATGAATTTACAGAGAAGGTTTGCAAAGTCACCTGTGTGTGTGTTCCTACCATACACTGTGTGTTCCTACCATACACTGTGTGTTCCTACCACAGACTGTGTGTTCCTACCATACACTGTGTGTTCCTACCATACACTGTGTGTTCCTACCATACACTGTGTGTTCCTACCATACACTGTGTGTTCCTACCATACACTGTGTGTTCCTACCACAGACTGTGTGTTCCTACCATACACTGTGTGTTCCTACCATACACTGTGTGTTCCTACCACAGACTGTGTGTTCCTACCATACACTGTGTGTTCCTACCATACACTGTGTGTTCCTACCATACACTGTGTGTTCCTACCACAGACTGTGTGTTCCTACCACAGACTGTGTGTTCCTACCACAGACTGTGTGTTCCTACCACAGACTGTGTGTTCCTACCATACACTATGTGTTCCTACCACAGACTGTGTGTTCCTACCATACACTGTGTGTTCCTACCATACACTGTGTGTTCCTACCACAGACTGTGTGTTCCTACCATACACTGTGTGTTCCTACCATACACTGTGTGTTCCTACCACAGACTGTGTGTTCCTACCATACACTGTGTGTTCCTACCATACACTGTGTGTTCCTACCATACACTGTGTGTTCCTACCACAGACTGTGTGTTCCTACCACAGACTGTGTGTTCCTACCACAGACTGTGTGTTCCTACCATACACTATGTGTTCCTACCACAGACTGTGTGTTCCTACCATACACTGTGTGTTCCTACCATACACTGTGTGTTCCTACCACAGACTGTGTGTTCCTACCATACACTGTGTGTTCCTACCATACACTGTGTGTTCCTACCACAGACTGTGTGTTCCTACCATACACTGTGTGTTCCTACCATACACTGTGTGTTCCTACCATACACTGTGTGTTCCTACCACAGACTGTGTGTTCCTACCATACACTGTGTGTTCCTACCATACAGTGTGTGTTCCTACCATACACTGTGTGTTCCTACCATACACTGTGTGTTCCTACCATACACTGTGTGTTCCTACCACAGACTGTGTGTTCCTACACTGTTTCTAGCTCCAAGATTGTAATGGAAATATACAAAGAAGTAAAGTAGATCCTGTAGATATGGATCACTTTACTCCATCACAAACTCAGATATACATGAGAGAGAGAAAATAGAGCCTTTTCACAGCAGATATTTGGAACACAAAACATTAACTACCATTATCATTATCTTCTGTTCAAGTGTCCCAGCCATCATGACAGTGTGACAGTGAGCCAGCATGTATAACACCAGTTTCCTGAAAGTGAAGCAGCTAAAAGAGGATTCAGACATTTGACCTTTTCCTAAGGTCAAATGTCATATTAAGACATCATGTAGTGTACAGTAGGAGCAAGGGTGCATCTAGGAGTTGACTAGATTCGGGGGTAAGCCCAGAACACCCAGACCTGGGCCTGTTTGCTTTGTTTTTTGGGGGATTGTTCACATGAGCAGAATGGAATTTTACTGCATGTATGACTAGTGCAAACATTAATAGTGTTAGAAGGGATTTATGTTTGCTCCTTATTAATTATTCTCCAAAAAGAATGCATAGAGAAAGTAATGAATAAGAAATAAGAATCAAAAGGGAAACAAACATTCATTTATATTTTACATTATACAATACATTTTATTTCATGAAATATCTTCAGATAATCACAATTATTATAATCTCACTCAGATTTAAAAGTGAAAAAGTGACTTCAACATATATATATATTTTTTAAAAAGCGAGCAGGAGTAAGAAACGTTGGTGTGAGATAAAACCAAAAGTTATTAGTTATGATAATAATAATAATAATTTACTAATAAGTCAGTTATTGACTATTGACTTTTTTCATCACAATGCTGGATGTATGAAGAACTCAGATTCTTCATAGATGTTATCAGTCCATGTATAATTGTGTCTTTGTATTTACTTTCTTTTTCTTGTCTGTCTTTCCTGAAACCTTCTTACATTTTTCACTGTTGAAGTTTTTTAAGGGATTTCTTTTTCTTATTGAAATGAAAGCTCTCAGGACAGAGGATGCTTTATTGTTGCACTGCTTGTAAAACCACCTGAAGCAAATATTTGATCTATCATATTGGACCATACCAATAAAATAGACCTGACTAACTCTGTGTCATGATTCAGTAAAAAACTTCCTTCATGGAGTGTGGATGCTTCTTATTTCATGTCCCAGTATTCCCATTTAGTTGAATGCACCATGATCATATGGTAGAAACATCTCTCTCTTCTATTTGCTTTAGAGTGACATCACCCTTTATAATTCAGCTGTACTGTGTAGGGCTGATGTTATTATTCCTTATAGTAGTACTGTCATCCTTCCTCCATGTTTCCTCCATGTTTCACTGATAGGCCCACAACACCTCCAGAGGGTTCAGCAGTGGAGTCCTTTCACTAAGTCCACAGCCACTGACCCCCATTTCAGCGGGCCTTGAGAGGGCTTTGACTGCCTGCTGGTACACTCTACTTCAACCAATCCTGACCTTTGCTCAGGCTCTCTGCAGATCCTTAAAAAGTCTTAATATTAATTAAATGTAGTTTTTGATATTCAGGATTTGAAAATGTGTTAAAATGTGAATTGTATGAGTTAAGGTGTTAAATCTGATTTGAGCATAATTATTTTTGTTATTTATGTTATCATTATTTTCTGATTATTTTGCATAACTAACCAATCAACGTATTAATTAAAGTAAAAAATAACCAGCAATGGAACTATAATGAAACTAATCATTACAGTCCTTTATAATCTATCTAACCCCACTACAACAGTAACATCCTGCTTTTGCATTATTATTATTATTATTATTATTATTATTATCATTATTATTATCATTCTTCTTCTTCTTCTTATTATTATTATTATCATTATTTTTATCATTATTATTATTATATGTGTCATAATATATAATATATGTGTTAATGCATACTGACATTAGTATTTTTACACCAGTAAATGATTGAAATAGGTCCTCTATCACTGTTTGAAGAGCAGTTTTAATATAAGACTTGTATTCTATGACAGAGGAGAAAAACTTCACATAGAATGAATACAGGAAGTGTCCATGTTGTGCTTATAATTATTGAGCCTATTTCAATTTCAACAAAACTCTCAACTGTGTATTTAGTAGTTTAATTTGTCGTAATGATATAAAGATATTATTATTTTCCTTAAAGGTTTTAAAAGTTATTAAATGTGTACTTAGCTTCTGCCAGCTTCCTGTACTCGTAGCCTCCTCTGATGATGTTGATTTTAGATCTATGAGCTCATCTCCTCAACTGACAAAGAAAGGGTTTTTGTGATTGTTGAATTTGCTCATTCAAAGTTAGAAGACAGTTTAAAAGATCTTAAAATCTGATACTTGTTACATTTGTATTAATGAAATAAAATACTGATCTTGGTCTTTGTCCACATGTTTGTGTTCATATAAAACATTGCTGCCATAAATATTAACTCTATATCTCACAGTTCAAGAGTCATATTGAAGCTTTTAGGAAAATCTGCCTTTTGTTTGTAAGTGTGGACATTTTCTTCGTAGTACATCCTGATGTATCAAGGGTCATAAAGAGTAATTATGTTCACAAAATGACTTACAGTCCTGCTCACCATTATTGGCACCCATGAAGTTTAAATACATGATGTGGAATATCTTCTGAAAAAAATGAATCAAGTGAAACATTTTTTGTCTGTAGAGAACTCGTGTTTGATACAAAAGAGCAAATGATAAACAACAATTTAAAACAATAAACAAAGGGAGGAAAAAATAACCTAAAGCTTGCTGTGTCACTGGTATTGGCACCCTTTACTGTATTTTGAATATCTTTATTGAAGGACCCAATGGTTATACAGGATAGCAGTACAGAGGTTCTCCTTCAGGCTTTCTGTTTTTTTTTTTTTTTTTTACAACAACAAGGCCAACAAGGCCAAACCCAACCACCCCCCACCCAGCATAAAAACAAACCAACAACTAACTAGGAAGAAGGAAAAAAAAGCCAGTATGAGATAAAGGACTAGATGGTGACAGTCAATAGTGTACAAAACAAATTTGACGGAAGGAAAGAAGAGGCCAGACTCAAGTGCTAGTCACTCTGGGCTTTAATGGTCTCACACATGTCTGCCCATTTGTCCAACAGAGGTTGCCATATCCTTTGAAAGATTCTTTCTTTATTGGTGGTCTTACAGCGCAACCTCTCCATGTGCAGTACATTGCCTAGCTCTCTAAGCCATTGCTGGAACGGAGGGCTAGCCTCTGATTTCCACTGTTGCAAAATGAGGCGTCTGGCCAACAGAGTGCAGAGAGATATGGCTTGCCCTTCATAACTTGTGAGGTTGGGGTTATACACCACTGAACCAAAGATGGCGGCATGCTTTGCTGTAAACCAGTATGCAAACACATGATGACTCACCTGTGGTAAATCACAAATGAGAATCACCTGTGATAAATTGTCTGTGCCCATGTGACATGAATTAGCCAATGAATGATGACTTCCATTTTTTTAAAAGCCATCTGTCATCCCCGGTTCCTTTGTCACAATGGTGAAGACAAAGGAGCGTGTGAGGACATCAGAAGTGTGATTATTAGCAAACACAAGACCTCCAAAGGGTATAAGGCCATCTCCAAAGACCTTGGTATCTCTGTTTCAACAGTGTGTAATGTTATTAAGAAGTTTGCCAAGCATGGAACTCAAGAACCTCTCTGGACATGAGGGGAAGAGAAACATTGATGAGAGAAGTCTTTAAAGGTTGGTGTGAATGGTGGAAAAAAACCACTATGTCAAACATCCAAAGACCTGAAGACCAACCTGGAACAGTCTGGGGTCATGGTTTCAACAAGTACCATACGCTGCACACTAAACCAAACAGGGCTTTATGGGCGAAAGCCAAGGAAGACACCATTGCTGAGGAAAAGACATAAAAAGGAACGACTCATACCTGGACAATCACAATCCTTCTGGGGAAATGTTCTGTGGACAGATGAAACAAAAATAGAGCTTTTTGGCAATGCACACTGATGGCATTGATGGCCGCACTCTCAGCCACACAACTGAACTCAGTTTGTATGACTCCCACTACTCTCACATGGGTTTCTTTTATATTTAGTTCATTCTTTTTCATCATTTAATTCATTTTTTACATTACAAATAAAACACATTTGGTTTATAAAGTATTCATTTTTATTTCACATTTGGCAGAACATTAGTTTCTATTTGTAAGCACGCACATTTAGTTAACTTTTATAAGGTCATTGTTCTAATTAGTTTTTTTCTGAGTTACCAGTTTGGGGTACTGTTCCTGGAGACATCTGGCCACACCAGGAGACAGAACTGTTAAATACCAGGAGTGGCTGATTGGGTTATACCATGTCCTGCTACTTCAGGGGGAGAACTGTGTATTTAGGAGTTAGTTTATATTGATTTATTTTCTCTTTATTGAATATTTAGTCAGGTAATTGATGTAATTGAGTTAATCTTTTTGGGGGGAGAATTATTGTAGTTATTTGTTTCATTGGTAGTGTTTGTTTGTTTGTCATCCCTATTGTGTCATGTATGGTCTGATCAGCCAGTATATATGTTCCCCATGTCTTCACCTGTTAGGTCAGGTTTGTTAGTGTTAAGTTGACTTTTTGAGTTCTGTTTATTTTGACCTCTTTTATGGGCCCAAAACTTTAGTTTGTTTTTGTATCATTTTGTAATTTTTGGTTAAATAAAAAACCCTCTTTCTTTAAAAAACACCTCAGTCTCCTTTGTTAGCTAGCTCGGTCCCTTACACACACTCAATGAGGCCTTGAACACCCTACCAACAGTAAAGCATGGTGGAGGATCCATAATGCTGGGGGGCTGCTTTGTTGCATCCGGTATTGGAGGCCTTGACCGTATCACAGGAATCATAAAATCAGAGAATAATCAAGAAATTTTAGAGCGGAATCAATCAATCAATCAATCCCATTGAAAATCTTTGGTATGAGCTGAAATCTGCCGTAGGGGAAAAGAAACCTGCAAACGTTCAAGAGCTTGAACAATCTGCAAAGAAAGAGTGGGAGAAAATAGCAGCTGAGAAGTGCAAGAAGCTTATAGATGGCTAGAAGAAACATTTGGAGGCTGTCATCACTGCCAAAGGGTTACAACCAGATATTAAAGAGGGGTGCTATTATTGCTGCACATGCAGTTTTTTCTGTTTCTTCTTTGAAATTACAATATGTAAGTTGAAATAACAATTTTATTTGTTAAATTACTTTGGACCTCCAATTAAAAGATCCTGATATAAATTTGGTACATTTCCATTTATTTCTGAAGATATTGTACAGGTTATGCAAAAAATGAAGGGGTGCCAATAATAGTGAGCAGGACTGTATGACTCATCATCCAAATGATGACATAAAAAGCAAGAAGCATTACAAAACTATTGCTGCTCCAGATGAAACCAAACCATGATGTCATCCTCACATCATGATGTCATCCTCCCAACAACGTTGACATCATTTTTAACTCACAGCTGTTCAGTCATAAAACACACTAACTGTTTCATGGGTAGTTATTATTGCATCTTCCTCCAGATGTTAGCGCTCACACATATATATATATAATGAGTCAGAGGCAGTGAAGCAGTACTACAGTGGTAGTACTACACTGGGACTGCATGCAGCGCAGTCCTGTGAGCCGTGCACACTTCCATCATCACTTCCTCCAACGTGAACAGGAAGATCTTGTCGGCAGGAGGAGGAAGGGGGGGGGGGGGGGGGGGGGGGGGGGGGGTCAAGATGAAGATGCTCCATCTTCTATTTTCTATTTGGCCTTTATTTTGAAATTATTCTCTGAAATAAATGATATTGTTTATTGTCATTATTACAGCTGTAGTGCGTCTTTATTGTTTCTTTCTTTTTATTTATTGTTATCATTCTTGGTTTATTTATTTATATCAAAATGTGTGTCATTGTCAGAGCTGCACTTCCGGCGCAGCAGCAGCTCCAGGATCGGGTTTTTATTGTAAATGTCGTCCATCAGAAGCAGTGTAACAGAGGAAACTGACTCCAGACCAGCTGACAGGGTTTGACTCTGCCTTCTAGTCTGCTCCAATCAGAGCCGCGCAGTCAGCCCAGCCATCAAGTTACACACGGTTATTCAAGTACGTACAGGAAGTGTGACCACTTTGTCTTCGAAATAAAAGTCCTAAAGGAAGAATTTTAAATATTCTGCATGAACCACATGACTTTAATATCCAGATGATTTTCACTTATTATTTATTCTCTTCTACCTACTTATTACACGTCTTACAGCATGTTTATATACATGTTTATATTTATTTTAAATATGTAACAAATAAGTCAAAACAAAACAAGAATATGAAATAAAATGAACAGTTAACATATACATACTGCAAAATGTAAATAAATACATTCACATAAAAAACATAAATGAACAACATCAATAAATATTACATGTACTTATATGGTCCTCCCACTTCTCTATAACTCAAACCTTTAACTCAATATTTAGCATTATTTATATTATACATCTAATATAAATGAATGAATAAATATCCACCCAGTGTCAGTGAGATATAAATCAGACAATAACATTTCTATAGAAAAAGCTAATTGTTCCTAGGATATAAGTGAATCAAACTTTGTTGTAAATGTACTGTATCTATATGATTACAAATGTCTGGGAGAGTTTTGTCTTTTTTGTGTGTTTGTGGAGCGATCACAGCTGGAAAGCTTTTAAAAGTCTGTTAACAAACCCTTAACAGAAAATGTTAGAATAAAGATTCGGAATCAAGAGACTTTATTGCCGCCCACAGAGGCCCAAGGTCCACATGCATAATACGGTTTACTCAGTCAGGTTAAAAAATGATAATTACAATAATATATACAATAATATATACATATATATATATATATTTTATATATTTTTTATATTTACAGCATCTTATGAAGCAGTTGAGTGGCAGTTATAGTGTAATACTAACAGGACAGGAAAAAACAGAAAACAGATATTACATCACACTGTAGCACCAATATATAAATACGTTTTCAATAAATATATGAGCATTTGACTCATTTAACAATAATCTTATATTATAAAACAAGTTTCTGCTTTATTACAGATAAACTTGACATTTCTTTAACATCCAGCCTTACAGTAACCTCCTGTGTTTCTACATGGTGACGGTTCAGTTTTAAAGCTTTTATTGTGATATTCTTTAACAGGAAGTCACCTGCATCACTCGGCGTCACTGTCGCTAGCTTCCCTACGGGCTGCTTCATTATGGTAGTCGTCCCAACAAGCGGCTCTTGAAGCAGGAATCCAGACGGGATTATCAGCGACAGACACAACCGAGCTGCACGGCGATATTTCTGGCTTCCCTTCACCTCATACACCGCGACGTTTCCATCCATCCAGGCCGACCGGAGAGGAGAAGGTAAGCCGTCGACTGAGCCTCTGTAGCCCGCTTGTCATTGACAGCTCCCGTTAGTATTAACACTTGCTACATTTGGAGAATTACGCTATTTATCAACGATAAATTCTCTCATTTATTGAACATGTTTTATGTTATTTTTAACAACACGCAGTGGTAAAATAGAGTAAAACATGGCTGAATGAG
Source organism: Scomber japonicus (assembly GCF_027409825.1). NCBI lineage: Eukaryota > Metazoa > Chordata > Actinopteri > Scombriformes > Scombridae > Scomber > Scomber japonicus. The sequence continues at coordinate 39,019,312 of NC_070579.1, read as the reverse complement.
GCCTAACAGTGTGGTGAGCTGCGGGCTGCAGGTCGCTGTTATCCAGGCTTATCACCCTGAGAGCGGTGATTCACTGAGGCTGCTTCACGGCTCCTCCACACTAAACCAGACACCGGTGTCCTTTTATATTACACGCTGCTGATATTTCACACACAGTTTCAGACCATATCTCTTCATATTATTTTAATACTTCCACAGGTTAATGGCAGAAGGCAGCCCGCCAACCCCCCTGCTTTCCCCTGGTACCGTGCAGCAGTGATTCCGCAGCATCATCTCAGCCTCCAGAAACCGACGGGATGCCTCTGACACGGTGAAGCGTTCATGGGACGGTGGGAATTCTTAAAACCGTTGTGGAGATTTGGAAATACTACACTTTTTAAAAAAAACTTTAACTGGCTTCTTTTCTGTGAGAAGTCAGAGGTCAGAATGAGCCGCTAAGAAGCACATCTGGAGCTGGTGGATCTCGGATGAATGAACCTGGTTAGCAGCTATAGTTGATCCTATGACTTAACCATCACTTTAAATGAGTGGAATGAGACGTTACTAAAGAAGAAATATCAATCATTTTATAATATTTGAGACCTGGAAAGCAGTTGCAGCCATATACATATCAATCATCATTGATTTGATCACGATGGCGGGATCCACCATCACCTTGTGCCTCAGGACTCTTGCAGTCTAACAAACATTGCGGTTCCCCTGTGGGAAAGAAGTGGAGCAACCGGAGCGTGGTGGTCCTCTGACACCATGGACTACCACGCTGAGTGCTGCTTCTGTGATCCTGAGGAGGGGCACGGCGGCCCAGATGAGCCGCCGCTCCACAGCATCCACGCTCCCAACCGGATCCGCCCGTCCTCGTACCGAGCCCTGAGGAGCGCCGTGTCCAGCCTGGCCCGCATCGACGACTTCTTCTGTGAGAAGATTGGCTCGGGCTTCTTCTCCGAGGTCTTTAAGGTACGTGAAGGTTCAGGTAGTCAGTGAGGCAGCTGATTGTTTGAAAGAAACTTTTAATAACAAGCAGTGAGAGGTCAACACCGTCAAACACACAATGAACAATAATCTGTGTTCATCTCAGCAGTAATTGGACTCATCACTCCCACAAGTTTCAAGAAAGAGGAAGATAAAGACTGATCGATACTTAATATTTGGGGCTGATACCAGATATCAGGGAGTAAAAAAATCCGATATCGATATGTTGGCTGATAATTTTATATGTACAGAATATATGTAAACCATGTTTGTTATGATACCTCAAATGTAAAAAAGGTGTTATATTTTACAATTTAACAATAAACTTTATTGTATAAAATGACTTATCTGGAACTGTAATAATAAATAATTAGAATGAAATATGATCAACATAGCCTATGCATAAATTAAACTTGAATTAAGAAAAAGGGTCAAATATATATAAAATGCTGCCTATATAACTAGGGATGCACCAATATATCGGCCAAATATCGGTTTTGGCCGATATTCCCCTTGTTGACTAACATCGGCCCATCTGTAAGTAAGATACATTCACTGACGTCAGTGTTAATTGATGTTCTAGATATTTCCAGTCGGATGGTCAGACTCACACAGTAGTAGCAACAGTAGCTATGGAAGTATGGGAATTCTCCTTATTAACTAGGTCATTGTATAGCAGGCTAAATGGATTTTAAAGCAGTTGCTTTTTAAAAAGGAAAAAAAAACATTATTGTGAAAATGATTAAAGTTTTTTTCATGAATTTGTGCTAATTTAAAGATAGTGTAAAATGGGCTGAATTCATTTAAAACAAATCAGTTATTTATTTATTTATTTATTTATTACAATGATTTCTTTGTTTCGCTGTGGAATGAATAACAATAAAACATAAAAACATCATCATCAAGAAAAGAAAAAAGAAATCGATATTGGTATCGGTTATTAGCCACATTCTTATTTAAAAAATCAGTATTGGTATCGCTGCATCCCTTTATATAACTTTAAATCAAAAAAAATATTGGTACGTATCGGACAACATACCAAGTAGTGTGGAAACATCTCCTACCAAACCATACCTGCAATTGATCGTTTACGCACCCAGAGCTAGAAAATATGACTATTACTATGGACCAGCTCACAGCCAATCAATGCAAGCGTTCTTCAATTTAATTTTTTATTTTTCAACATTGCTTTATGCACCTCTTAGGCTCTTTTAATATGGAGCACTTGGTGTATGTCATTTATTTAGTTGTAAAGCACTTTGAGCTGCATTTCTTGTATGAAAGCAGCTATACATATAAAGTTATTATAATTATTAAAGTTATTATTAGTGGAAGAACATTGACAGGAAGCTATTGCCCCAAAGGATTACACTGCAGCTTGTGTCATAGCTGCTGGCTGAAACGCTCTCACTCAATACTGAACCAATTTCAAAAAGATGTGAAAATATGCTCCAGATTGAAAAAGCCCCACAACTTTCCCTTTTAAATACAGTTTGTCTATCAGTGTTATTTTAAAATTCACTGTTTTCAGTCATGAAGGCTGCTGCACCACAGCCGCGCCGGGCCTCATGTTCTAGTATAAAAAGAATTCCAGTGAGTTCCACACAGTCTGTTTGATAAATGACTAAATAACCTGACTCAACTTTGGCCACAATACAATAACAACATAAAGAGGAGATGTTTTTATTAGTTGTACCAGTACATACCCATTTGAGATGACTTTGTAATGAGGATGAATGCAAGAATGGTTTCATTTTGGTGAGTGGTTATAAACATGATCCAGCACCTCTTGGGATTATTACTGACCCATTAGTCAGCAACAAATCCTATTTATAGTGTCCAAGGAGATACAATGGAACAATGGAATCTAAATAAATATAAACACACAGCTAATAATATGAACATAATATACTCCAAACTAATTACATGTATGCACTGATTCATGCCATGCTAACACATTATAACCTAATCCTGCTTAATTTCATAAATAAATTAGATATATTCTATAATACACATAAAATATGACATAAAAACAATCCTCAGTCCTAATAGAACCTGACTGATATATCACTTGGCTGATATTGGCCTATCATAGCTATATCAGCATTGGCTTATATGTGGTCTGATATGTGCTGTTTTTTTGTTTTCTTTTAAAAGTTATACAGGCAGTAGGGCTTGGCGATAAATTGATATTATACAGATATCATGATATTTTATAGATATTGTAATATTGTGATATGGAATAAGTGTCTTTTCCTGCTTTTAAAGGCTGTATTACAGTAAAAATGTCATGTTCTGAGCTTAACAGACTGTTCTACATTATTGATGATAATTTATCATAAATCTATGATAAAAAAAAATAATTGTGAAAGTACCGATAGTCATCCCTTACAATATTGTTAAAATATCAATATTGAGGTATTTGGTAGAAAAATATTGTGATATTTGATTCTGTCTCTTTTGCCCTGTGTTTCTACAGAAGTGTAGCGCCCACTCAACAATCCCACCCCCCCTTTTTTTATTATGCTATTATATTGTAATTATATCAGTGGTATAAAATGATCTTCAAATGACAATAATATCGTTTATCACGATTATTTATGAGACAATATATCGTCCAATTAAAATAGTTATCATGATATAAAATGACTATAGAAAAATAGAGAATAGAAAAATGAAATGAATTTCACTTCATATACTACGTGCAGATCCTCTCATCTTCATCTGGCCTCCTATATCTGAACTGTAACTGTTGCTGTGATAACTTGTAAAATACTTCCTCATAGGTCTTCCAAATCATAACACAAACTGGACTTCCTAAATGATATCAGACCTGCTTCCCAGTACCTGATAAACCACATCACATCACACCATCACAACACCATTTATTAACACAGTGCTGTTGTTGATGTGGACGCCCAGTGAGCAGGAAGGTGGTCATACTGGTTCATGACCAAACATCTGGAGGGGAGCAGCCCAATCTTCTTAAAAAAAAGCTGCTAGAAACTTTATGTCAGTTTTTGATGAGTGTTACTGAGAGTTGTGGTCACTTCAGCTGAGAGTTGTGGTCACTTCTGTCAGAGGATATGACTGACAGTTTATCAGACCAATAGAAGAAGAGTATAACCACACCACACAGAATCCCTTGTCCAATTACCATGAAGTCCAAAATAAGCGAAACACAAAGAAAAACTTACAAACCAAACGACCAAATTTCTAAATGACATCTTTTTTTCCTTACGTCACGCTGTAGCGCTGACATATGTTGGAACAATAATAGTTTAGTTTGTTTTCTGGATGTTTTGTGATCCCACATTTCTTTGTGTTCTTAACAGACGGAATGAATCCCGTACTGTTACCATAAAGTATAAAAGTCAGATCCAGTTCAGTTTACCTCTCCAAAGCTGTCTGAAGGGATAGAAGCTTGATGGCTCTCAGGAATCATACTAGTAGTAAATTGTAGAAACACATGTAAATTCAGTTATGCACAATAACACTTTTACAGACAGACCGGTTCATTTGTAGGAAGCTACATGTTACATGTTAAAATGTCTCTAGTGTGTAATTTCATCTCCTACCTCAACTTAATTTATGTCCCTCTTTTCACCAGAGAGACAGAGATGTTGAGTCTCTGTAAATGAAAGAGTTCAGTGTAAACCTGCTCTGTGTGAAAAGTGTCCTGAGATCACTTGTGTTGTGATTTGGTGCTATATAAATAAAATGAGCTTCCACTTTAAACCATGAACTAGTGATACTGGCAGAAGTTATTTGAATGCAAGATGCTGTGAATTACAGTAGTGCAGCAGGTGAAGCAGATGAATCATTAACTCAACAGTTTCTGGTTAGTTACTGTTTTACCAAACAAGGAAACACTATGTTAGATTCCATAGCTTGTAGGTCAGTGACTATTAAGGGTCAGCAAGATCATCAATTCAAACCTTTTAAAAGCAGCATCAGGTTTGTTAAAATGTACATTTAGTATTTTTGTTGGTTTTATTTCATTTGAAATGACATTTAACCAAAAGTAAGACTGAATGCTCCTGAAAATGTCAAATGGTGTAACCACAAAATAATGATACATATTCAATTTTTTATCACCTACAGTGTATTTAAGTGGACTTAAACTAATAATGACTAAATCTGACTAAACCACATGACAAAAAAACCTAATTGACCCATGTACATCTCTCAATAAGAACACATTTAAATATTATCATTATTATTACTGTTTAGTTTTTAATCACTGATGAAAATGTTACTATATTTGGTTACTTAAACTGGATGATACATGCACAGATCAGTTTGAGTTTACAGCACAGCATAAATTAACCCTCTATTTAATGCTCAACACTAAGTAGATTATTTACACACCTATGTGTGCTTGCATTTGTGTGTGTGTGAATGTGTAGATATCCTGTTTTTTTAAAGTAAGTAAAGGTAAAGGTAAAGTATATAAATATAATGAAGTAGACCTCCTTACTACTAAATCAAGTTTCCATATACAGCATCCACATGTATTCATCATCACTGTGTAAAGTCTGATAATGGAATTGTTGGAGTATTTGCTCAGGGTTAACACAAAGTGGATTCCAGAGAACATTCCTCTGCTCTTATCTGAAATATCTACATCTTTACACAATCACACCCAGAGACTAAGGACGTAGTGCTCAGTGTAGAATATGACCGTTAAAATCTATACAGTAAGTAGTAGTAGCTTTTAACTTGACCACTTAAATGCTAAAAACATCTGTATATTCAATTAAGTTTCATATGATTTAAATGATATGAATACTTGAGTGCCTACAGGTGTGAGCAGACACATTGTTTCAGAATGAAGATGGTTTTGTGCGCTCTGTTTTCCACATGTGTGTTAGTGTAGGTGTGTCCACAGACACTAACCCGTCTACTTCACAAGCTGTCTACACTGTAAAAGTATTCTTTGTATTCTATATTGTAGATAAGAGAGCTGACCTTTGATAAGGGACCTTGAGTGTGACCCAACCCACACAGTTAGGTGGGGGGGATTAACCAGGAACTCTTCTTCTTGTGCTCAAGTAGTAGTAGAAATCTTTTTTATGTTCTCAGGAAACAGGAGACAAATGGGTGTATGCACCTAATGTAACATTTTTACTAAAAGTGCGTTCCCACCAAATGCGATTTCACCCAATCACGCGTCGAGATTACATATAAAATCAACGCAAAGATGCGAATAGACGTGAATTAGTGGCGGGCAAGGCGATACACACGACACACATGTTGTTGTTACTAACACAAATTTACGTTATGGTCACACAATGGTCTCGCGTCCGAACTCGAGCAAGTAGCTCAACAGATTCTCATTTGTCGTGCAAGTAATTCATGTTCATCACGTTTGGTGGGAACATAAAACCAAAATGTGTCATTTCTATATTTCTAGACCTGTCTCTATAAATACTTTTGCTACAAAGATTTCCTTTTAGCACCTAATTGCTCAAGTTAGACACTACCTTACTGAACGATGCCAAAAAGATGACTCATGACCTCCTGCATTTTTCACCTAGAACTTCCTTAATGGAAACAGGACTCTAATAGTATCAAAACGTCAAAACGATACCACCAAACGATCCTTTTTACACTCAGAAAATGGTTGAATGTGGACTTGCTTGTAGCTAATCAACGCAAGCATTCTTCAATTTAATGCGATATGTGACAAGATGTCATCTAAACTCAAAAAAGTGTGACTATACTACTCGCCTGTTACAAGTGCACAAAATATGTAATGGGTATTGAATGAAGTACTCAGTTGGTATCAGTATCACTTTAAGGGTACTGTGGGTACTGGTGCTGGTATTGTCATTTTTTAAATGATACTCAGTCCTACTCATGCTTCTGAATATTCTTGCCTGTATTATTATAACACACTTTATTCAGACTACAGAAAAACCACTGATAGGCTGCAGCTTGTACAGAATTCAACAACAAGAACCAGAAAAATAGATCACATTCCTGAGTTTTAGCATCATCACATAGGCTGCCTATGTCTATGATGCCTATATAGGATTGATTTTGAAATGATTTTATTTATTGGTAAGGCTCATAATAGTTCAGCACCTTCATGCATTTCTGATTACTGATCTATGTTCCAAAACAAGCCTTTAGGTTGTTTAGTTTCAAAAATGAATTAGATGCACCAAATATTCAGAACATACCTCCATCATAAATTAGACAAGCAACCTCTGGTGATAGTTTTAAGAAACAGCTGAAGCCGATTATGATTTATGATCTTGCTTTTCATTATTTTTTTTAAATTTCATACATCTTTTAAATCTTTTATACCCATTTTACACTTAAACATTTTTTCATTAATCTTTTTATTGCTTTTTCTTATTTATAGATTTTCCCCTCAAGTCTTCTTATTAATACCTACATCTTTGATTTTCTTTTCTTCTGTAAAGTACTTTGGGCTATATATTATGTATGAAAGGTGCTATATTAATAAAGCTTATTGTTATTAGTATTATCTTAAACACACACAGTGTACCATACCTGCATTCTACTCAATTATTCTACTCAACTATTTTCCTACTGCTCTTCGTCTTGTGTACAGAAATGCCAAAGTTTATAAAGATACTCATGATCTCTTGACAGGTCAGGTATCGTATCAATTAGAGGCGGAGCTTCTAACTCCCTCCTACTTTGGATGTAGTTGCATCCAAACCATCATGACTAGTGTGTTGAGACAGAGCAGTGTTGGATCCACTGACTGAATTGGCACTAATCAATGATGTTCAGAATTCAGTTCATCAGGTTCATTATTACAGATAAACTCAGCTGTCTGTTTGCCTGTTAACGCTATGCTCTGTGCTCTATATGTGTGTGTGTGTGTGTGTGTGTGCGTGTGCGTGTGCGTGTGTGTGAGTATGTGTATGTGTGTGTGTGTGTGTGCCTCCTGTCTGCTGCTCAGTAATGGCCAAATGGATTTGCGCAGCTCAGGAGGGGTGATGGGAAATCCAGAAAGCCAATTAGTGCTATGCTATTATTATACACACATATACACACATACACACACATACTGTATATGCACACACGCCAACAAACACACAGATCACCTACGGGTCCAGACACTGGCTGAACTTTGCAGGCAAAAAAAAAAAAAAGACCAGTCAATGAACGGTCCAGACACACATAAGCATGTTCATGTAGTGTGACACTAATGCTGCACTCAGAGCTGCTCTAGCTTACTAACCCACTGCAAGCAGTAAATAAAAACAGCATGGTGTTCCCAGGAAGGAATCTTGTTGTTCATCTTTTTTAATTATTTATTTATTTTCCAGAATGAAAATTTGCTGAATTTTGCAGAATGTTTTTTTTTTTGGCATATAAAATAATATACAGTATCTCACAGAAGTGAGTACACCCCTCACATTTTTGCAAATATTTTATTATATCTTTTCATGGGGCAACACTATAGAAATGAAACTTTGATACAATTTAACAGTAAATCCATAAGCTATACAAGCTGTACATGCATATCAAAGTTTCATTTCTATAGTGTTGTCCCATGAAAAGATATAATAAAATATTTGCAAAAAAGTGAGGGGTGTACTCACTTTTGTGAGATACTGTAACAAAACTGTTCAATGAGTTAAAACTCAGTCACATTGTTCTGATATCCAAACACACATCTCGTCCTATCTATCTCTCTATATTGCTCTGTTAGCTACCACCACCCACAAATAGTGACGTGCAGTTTAATGTCCAGTGTGGTCATGTTTGATTGGCTGAATTTTTCTAAATGCCTATGAATACATTATGAGCAAACATTTGAATATTGTACACATTTTACAGGAAAAGACATAATTATGTAAAAATACTGATACTGATTGTATTACTTATATTTGGAATACAATAAGAGATTAAAAAAAAGCAATTAACACAGGTAAACAGGATTAAAAATCGTTTACAAAATCTACGGAAAATCTGTGGAGGTGTCATCGGAATTCTGCTGGCGTATATTCCATGTGGGCCTGCTCATATGGAATCAGAGTTGGTGCATAATATGTATATAAATCAGATACTTTGGTACTTGCCATGCTTCATTTTATCTGGACTGTGTTAATAGTTATCAGTAGATGCAACTCTCATCTTTCACCTCCTTCCTGGTTGTTTTCCAGGTGCAGCATCGCATCACAGGTCAGGTGATGGCACTGAAAATGAACACGCTGGCCAGCAACAAAGCTAACATGCTACGAGAAGTGCAGCTCATGAACAGACTTTGCCACCCCAACATTCTCAGGTAGGACACTTTGTATACATTGTGCATCTAAAAAACACTTTAAACATATAAGGCTGCCTGAAGCTGTTAGTACTGAATGAGATTAGATCAGTAATTTTCACTATTATGGCATGATATTCTCACTTTTCTTAAAGACTGTGTAAAATGAATTCAAACATTTTCTTCTAAACACATTAAATAGGTCATAAATGTATTTCTAAAAAAGGTGTAAAAAGCATTTCAACTATTTAGATTTAAATTATGGAGCTAGGCTTCACAAACTGTGTTTCAACATTTCTATGTTCAGGAAAATCACTACTGCGTTACCCACCCCTGCTGCTGTAGAGGTATAAATACATTCAGCACACACTTCTACTACTACTACAGTCTACAGTTAGCCAGTTAGTTGAGTTAGCCGCCGAGCTAGCCACCGTGTTAGCCGCTGAGCTAGCCACCGAGTTAGCTGCCGAGCTAGCCACCATTTTAGCCTCCGAGCTAGCAGCTAAGCTAGCGGCAGAAAGCTCTCAGACTTAGCGTCCATGTTTCTGGTAGAGGTGGTGACTTTGATTGACAGGTGACACTTGATAGGGGGCGGGGTTTCAGCAAACTCGGCGGGCACACCCACAGCGTTTGGGAGCAGAGAAAGAGGCTGAGTTTTACACAACTTTGAAGCCTAATTTCATATATTTGGTGATTTTTTTAATCATTCAAATTTGGCAGGGTGGTTAACAACACACTTTTCTGTGGTATGTCAAACTCAGAACACATATTTATTCTTACTTTACACAGACTTTAAGTAATTATCAACTAAATAAAGTGTATAGCAAATATGCATGAAAGAGCAGCTGAGCCAATGAGGAAAATTATGTGTAAGTACTGATGTCATCCAGGGGTGGAAGAAGTACTCAGATCAAATATCAAGTATTAGTACAGCAAATTAGAAATACTCCATTACAAGTCCTGCATGAAAAGTCCTACTTAAAGTGAAAGTACTGCAGTATTATGAGTGATGTAGTATGCAGTATTACAGTCAAAGTACTGCAGTATTATGAGTGATGTAGTATGCAGTATTACAGTAAAAGTACTGCAGTTTTATGAGTGATGTAGTATGCAGTATTACAGTAAAAGTACTGCCGTATTATGAGTGATGTAGTATGCAGTATTACAGTAAAAGTACTGCAGTATTATGAGTGATGTAGTATGCAGTATTACAGTAAAAGTACTGCAGTATTATAGTGATGTAGTATGCAGTATTACAGTGAAAGTACTGACGTATGATGAGTGATGTAGTATGCAGTATTACAGTGAAAGTACTGACGTATGATGAGTGATGTAGTATGCAGTATTACAGTAAAAGTACTGCAGTATTATGAGTGATGTAGTATGCAGTATTACAGTAAAAGTACTGCAGTAATATGAGTGATGTAGTATGCAGTATTACAGTAAAAATACTGCAGTATTATGAGTGATGTAGTATGCAGTATTACAGTAAAAGTACTGCAGTAATATGAGTGATGTAGTATGCAGTATTACAGTAAAAATACTGCAGTATTATGAGTGATGTAGTATGCAGTATTACAGTAAAAGTACTGCAGTATTATGAGTGATGTAGTATGCAGTATTACAGTAAAAGTACTGAAGTATTATGAGTGAAGTAGTATGCAGTATTACAGTGAAAGTACTGCAGTATTATGAGTGATGTAGTATGCAGTATTACAGTAAAAGTACTGCAGTATTATGAGTGATGTAGTATGCAGTATTACAGTAAAAGTACTGCAGTATTATAGTGATGTAGTATGCAGTATTACAGTAAAAGTACTGCACTATTATAGTGATGTAGTATGCAGTATTACAGTGAAAGTACTGCAGTATTATGAGTGATGTAGTATGCAGTATTACAGTGAAAGTACTGCAGTATTATGAGTGATGTAGTATGCAGTATTACAGTGAAAGTACTGCAGTATTATGAGTGATGTAGTATGCAGTATTACAGTAAAAGTACTGCAGTTTTATGAGTGATGTAGTATGCAGTATTACAGTAAAAGTACTGCCGTATTATGAGTGATGTAGTATGCAGTATTACAGTAAAAGTACTGCAGTATTATGAGTGATGTAGTATGCAGTATTACAGTAAAAGTACTGCAGTATTATAGTGATGTAGTATGCAGTATTACAGTGAAAGTACTGACGTATGATGAGTGATGTAGTATGCAGTATTACAGTGAAAGTACTGACGTATGATGAGTGATGTAGTATGCAGTATTACAGTAAAAGTACTGCAGTATTATGAGTGATGTAGTATGCAGTATTACAGTAAAAGTACTGCAGTAATATGAGTGATGTAGTATGCAGTATTACAGTAAAAATACTGCAGTATTATGAGTGATGTAGTATGCAGTATTACAGTAAAAGTACTGCAGTAATATGAGTGATGTAGTATGCAGTATTACAGTAAAAATACTGCAGTATTATGAGTGATGTAGTATGCAGTATTACAGTAAAAGTACTGCAGTATTATGAGTGATGTAGTATGCAGTATTACAGTAAAAGTACTGAAGTATTATGAGTGAAGTAGTATGCAGTATTACAGTGAAAGTACTGCAGTATTATGAGTGATGTAGTATGCAGTATTACAGTAAAAGTACTGCAGTATTATGAGTGATGTAGTATGCAGTATTACAGTAAAAGTACTGCAGTATTATAGTGATGTAGTATGCAGTATTACAGTAAAAGTACTGCAGTATTATGAGTGATGTAGTATGCAGTATTACAGTGAAAGTACTGCAGTATTATGAGTGATGTAGTATGCAGTATTACAGTGAAAGTACTGCAGTATTATGAGTGATGTAGTATGCAGTATTACAGTAAAAGTACTGCAGTATTATAGTGATGTAGTATGCAGTATTACAGTAAAAGTACTGCAGTATTATGAGTGATGTAGTATGCAGTATTACAGTGAAAGTACTGCAGTATTATGAGTGATGTAGTATGCAGTATTACAGTGAAAGTACTGCAGTATTATAGTGATGTAGTATGCAGTATTACAGTGAAAGTACTGCAGTATTATAGTGATGTAGTATGCAGTATTACAGTAAAAGTACTGCAGTATTATAGTGATGTAGTATGCAGTATTACAGTAAAAGTACTGCAGTATTATGAGTGATGTAGTATGCAGTATTACAGTGAAAGTACTGCAGTATTATAGTGATGTAGTATGCAGTATTACAGTAAAAGTACTGCAGTATTATGAGTGATGTAGTATGCAGTATTACAGTGAAAGTACTGCACTATTATGAGTGATGTAGTATGCAGTATTACAGTGAAAGTACTGCAGTATTATAGTGATGTAGTATGCAGTATTACAGTGAAAGTACTGCAGTATTATAGTGATGTAGTATGTAGTATTACAGTGAAAGTACTGCAGTATTATAGTGATGTAGTATGCAGTATTACAGTGAAAGTACTGCAGTATTATAGTGATGTAGTATGCAGTATTACAGTGAAAGTACTGCAGTATTATAGTGATGTAGTATGCAGTATTATAGTGAAAGTACTGCAGTATTATGAGTGATGTAGTATGCAGTATTACAGTAAAAGTACTGCACTATTATAGTGATGTAGTATGCAGTATTACAGTAAAAGTACTGCAGTATTATGAGTGATGTAGTATGCAGTATTACAGTGAAAGTACTGCAGTATTATGAGTGATGTAGTATGCAGTATTACAGTGAAAGTACTGCAGTATTATGAGTGATGTAGTATGCAGTATTACAGTAAAAGTACTGCAGTATTATAGTGATGTAGTATGCAGTATTACAGTAAAAGTACTGCAGTATTATGAGTGATGTAGTATGCAGTATTACAGTGAAAGTACTGCAGTATTATGAGTGATGTAGTATGCAGTATTACAGTGAAAGTACTGCAGTATTATAGTGATGTAGTATGCAGTATTACAGTGAAAGTACTGCAGTATTATAGTGATGTAGTATGCAGTATTACAGTGAAAGTACTGCAGTATTATAGTGATGTAGTATGCAGTATTACAGTAAAAGTACTGCAGTATTATAGTGATGTAGTATGCAGTATTACAGTAAAAGTACTGCACTATTATGAGTGATGTAGTATGCAGTATTACAGTGAAAGTACTGCAGTATTATAGTGATGTAGTATGCAGTATTACAGTGAAAGTACTGCAGTATTATAGTGATGTAGTATGTAGTATTACAGTGAAAGTACTGCAGTATTATAGTGATGTAGTATGCAGTATTACAGTGAAAGTACTGCAGTATTATAGTGATGTAGTATGCAGTATTACAGTGAAAGTACTGCAGTATTATAGTGATGTAGTATGCAGTATTATAGTGAAAGTACTGCAGTATTATAGTGATGTAGTATGCAGTATTACAGTGAAAGTACTGCAGTATTATAGTGATGTAGTATGCAGTATTACAGTGAAAGTACTGCAGTATTATAGTGATGTAGTATGCAGTATTACAGTAAAAGTACTGCAGTATTATGAGTGATGTAGTATGCAGTATTACAGTAAAAGTACTGCAGTATTATAGTGATGTAGTATGCAGTATTACAGTAAAAGTACTGCACTATTATGAGTGATGTAGTATGCAGTATTACAGTGAAAGTACTGCAGTATTATAGTGATGTAGTATGCAGTATTACAGTGAAAGTACTGCAGTATTATAGTGATGTAGTATGTAGTATTACAGTGAAAGTACTGCAGTATTATAGTGATGTAGTATGCAGTATTACAGTGAAAGTACTGCAGTATTATAGTGATGTAGTATGCAGTATTACAGTGAAAGTACTGCAGTATTATAGTGATGTAGTATGCAGTATTATAGTGAAAGTACTGCAGTATTATAGTGATGTAGTATGCAGTATTACAGTGAAAGTACTGCAGTATTATAGTGATGTAGTATGCAGTATTACAGTGAAAGTACTGCAGTATTATAGTGATGTAGTATGCAGTATTACAGTAAAAGTACTGCAGTATTATGAGTGATGTAGTATGCAGTATTACAGTGAAAGTACTGCAGTATTATAGTGATGTAGTATGCAGTATTACAGTGAAAGTACTGCAGTATTATAGTGAAAGTAGGCCCCTCCAAAGGGTCAGCAGATAAATGTGAGTCACATGAGTCAGATGATTAATGGGAGAGGAAAGAAGAAAAAACAAAAGTTCTGATACATAAATGTGTTTTCAGTTTTTGGACTTTTTCTCTAATCTTTCTAAACCATGTGAGAAGTTTAGAGGAAAAAATTACTATTTGGTGGAGCTGATAACAACTCAATGTGAGCCCACCTTTAACAATGTGTTGTATTTTAAAAGCTTGTTATATTATCCATCGTGTCAACTCATCTGAAAAGTAACTAAAGCTGTCAAATAAATGTAGTGGAGTAGATAGTACAATATTTCCCTCTGAGATGTAGAAAGTAGCATCACATGGAAATACCTGAAATACCTCAAAATAATTGTACTTCTAATTGAACCTCTTCACTGCTGTTAATGAACACAAGGGGGTGCTGAATTGACACATTTCAACGTGTACATGTATTGGTTGAATGCAGGCTGTAACAATGAAGGAAGATACTGTGACTGTAGTTTCTGCACTTCTTCTCAGGTTTCTTGGAGTTTGTGTGCACGAGGGTCAACTCCACGCTCTGACTGAGGTAAATCCATCACTCACACTTCTCCTTTTCATTCTTCATGCTTCAGCAGTGTCACATTTCTAGTGTCTCTCACTTTCTCACTGGTCTTTTATTACCTTCACCTGGTTTCATTCATTATTATTATTAAGATAATTATAATACAGCTGCTATACAGTCATCATCAGTGTGAGTCTGCTTTAATGATTATGCTCCAGTAGTTGTAGAAGTTTACAAAAGGAGTCTTCCAAACTCATGATGAAAGGTTTACATGGTTACCGTAGAGACAGAGGTGAACATAGCTGCCTCAGTCTGACCGAGTCATCTGACTCAGTCTAATGAAAATACTCCTTCTTAAAAACAACAAAAAACAAGTTAAGTTTAAAATGTAGTATTTTTGGGTGAAAACTGATAAAAAATATGTGGGTCATATATATATATATATATGTATATGTATATATATATATATATATATATATATATATATATATATATATATATATATATATATATATATATATATATATATATACATGTACATATGTAGTTTGATATATATATGTGTGTATGTATGTATATATCCACTGTTGCCAAATGTCTAGTATATACTGCCATACCATCTGGGAGAGGGGTGGTTACCATGGCTACACCATAAGACAAATCAGACAGATCAGAAGTGACAGCTGTGGTTGTATCTTACAAACAGTACTAAGCAGTGTATATGTTTCATGTCTTCCTCTATTTATGGGTGTGCAGTTGTTGAATTACACACACACAAAAGTTTGAGATTTGGCTCTTCTCACTCACTTTTTCTTTTGTCCTCCATCTCTTCCTGTAGTACATAAATGGAGGCAACTTGGAGCAGCTTCTGGACAGTGATCTATACCTGTCGTGGGGGGTCAGGATTGGTCTGTCTCTGGATATCGCCCGGGGGCTTCAGTACCTGCACAGCAAAGGCATATTCCACAGAGACCTCACCTCCAAGGTACAGCAGACCAGAGTGAGATGCACTGTATTGATCATGAGGGAGAATCAACCACAGACATCTTGTACCAAAACTAATAGAGCGAGTAAATGTTAAGGAAGGTGCATTGAACTCAACTCAACTCAACCACTCAAAGTGCTGTACATAAATAGATAAAACAATACAGGAATGTAAAACAATTAACAGGAAATAAATACTAAGATAATTGTCTATTGTTTTTAAAACAAATTAAAAACAATAACTAAAAAACTAACAAACCATAAAACACTAAAACAGGAGCGGAGGCTCATGCACGGTTGAAAGCCAAGGAATAAAAATGGGTTTTAAGACGAGTTTTAAAAACAGACAGTGAGGAGGCTTGTCTAATATTTAAAGGAAGCTCGTTCCATAATTTAGGAGCAGCTACAGAAAAGGCTCTCTCCCCTCTGAGCTTCCGCTTTGACCTCGGTACCTCCAGGAGCAGCAGATCAGCTGACCTGAGGCACCGAGCAGGAGCGTGGGGGTGAAGGAGCTCAGAGAGGTAGAGCAGGGCCAGTCCATTTAAAGATTTAAAAACAAATAAAAGAATCTTAAAAGGGACTCTAAAGTGTTCAGGTAGCCAGTGGAGGGATGCCAGGATGGGCGTTATGTGCTCCCTCTTATGTAATCCAGTTACGAAGGTCTGTATGTTTTACTGTTGCTTAGATACATCTGGCCTCCTATCAACCGAATCAGGAAACAGGAGGCTCGAAGCAAATGAATAACAGGAAACAAGCTGAAAATATCATGGTGTTAGAAAGTTAAGAGTTAAATGTAAGAGCCTTTGTTGTTGTGAAAACGCCCTAATATGCCTAAATGCCACCAACAGCATTTAGTGTGCTTTAATCGAACCGTAGTTAGTTTTACTCCTTGTTTCAGTTCATTTGGGTCGGTCAGAATAATCTATAAATGATATACATACAACACTGAAGCTTTGCAGCCATGGCCACTAACAAGCCAATTATCTTGAGTTGGACGTCAGTGAGAAGATCAGAAGCCTTGACTATGAACAGCAAGCAAATCAGAGAGAATAGCAGTGTGTTATATTGATAAACTGACTTTTCCTACTATCCAGTGGGCCAGATATGGCTGCGGGCCATATGTTTGACACCAGTGTGTCAGACAATGTTCCTGCTCATATTACAGAATGATTGAACCAGCTCACGTCTCACCAAATAAATGTGTTTATTTGTATTTGATGTGTTTTAAGGTGTTTCTAGATGTAACCTACTTACTGACTGTTTTACTGTGCAGAACTGTCTGGTTCGCTGTGACAACGGTGCGTTCACTGCTGTGGTGGGAGACTTCGGCCTGGCAGAGAAGATCCCAGATTACAGGTCAGTGGGGAGAATCCACACTCTACTCTACATCACTATTGTTTTATTTATATAGTATTGTGTTATTTGATTTTATTTGTTATCACTTATTCAAGAATACTGTTGTGTCCATTTTGAATGTCACCATAGGCTCAATAAAGTTTACCCTACCCTCCCCTACCTAAATATATAATATATAATATCATGCAGTATAATTATACATTTATTTTTCTGATCTTTCTATTCGGCTTGTTTTACCCTTTTTACTTTACTGATACTGTGATTTCATGTATTGTTTGTTGTTAACAAAGCTAATGGGGATCCTAATGAATTGGATTGTACATTGTGTCCTATTTCTACCTAATGAAGCAGGCCTGTCTCTATAACTGCTTTAATCAGCTGATATATTGTCTCAAAAATAATGGCAATAAACGGTATCATACAGTATCGTACAAGAAGTCCATATGTAGATATGATGATGTTGATAATTACATGATTGTATGATAAGTCAATAATGGAGTGTGTCTAACATTATAATTAATATCAAAGCTAATTCTCACTGGTGTCATTCTTCACAGTGATGGTGCAGAGAAGCAGCCTCTGGCCATCGTGGGCTCTCCCTATTGGATGGCTCCTGAAGTTCTGAGAGGAGAGCTGTACGATGAGAAGGTAAAACTGTTTCTTTTTATTGTCTTCTGCAATATTAAAACAACACTTTAATATTGTGAAAGAAGAAATAACACCTCTAAACACACCCTTAACCATTTCAGTACATGCAGACTTAAGATGTATACTGCTGTCTAACTGACTGAGTACATATTGTTCTTATACTGTAATTATATAAACATTTAAACTGCTCTTCCACTAAAATAAACACACTTGAATATCACCAGGATGTTCATAGTTTCCAGGGTGTGTTCCATTCCACTCACTCCCAGTCAGATGAAGAATGTAGATATTAAAGCAGCAGACTGCAGAGGACCAACAGTACAGTATTTGAACAGTATTTTACCCCCAAGCTTATAATTGTGTTTAAATTCTCTCCACATAGAACATAAACTGTGCTGTGTTGTATTTAGTTCTATACTTGTAACATAAATAACAGTTAATCCAAAACTAACATGTGAAATCATGTTGGAGCTCCAACCTGTGTGTGCTCAGTCAGAGGTAACACACACACACATACACACACATACACACACACACACACACACACACACACACACACACACACACACACACACACACACACACACACACAACCAGGATAGAACTGACATCACTTCCTGTCCTCTGCTCAGGTGGATGTATTTGCATACGGCATCATCCTGTGTGAGATCATTGCCCGGATTGAAGCTGATCCTGATTTCTTACCCAGGACAGAGGTAGGTGTGTGTGTGTGTGTGTGTGTGTGTGTGTGTGTGTGTGTGTGTGGGGGGGGGGGGGGGGGGGGGTAACTGTCAACCAGTAATCCCATCTCATGATCTGCCACTTATATGTCATCTTCAAATTAGATGATGTATTCTACATCATTTATGTATTTTTATCTTTATTGATCATTGTTATTTTCTTAGTATAATAATAATTATTGGTATTTTTTTCCTTTTTTTAACGTTTATTCTATTTACTTGTTTTTTTTAAATTTTTGCTGAATTTATATATACTTGAATGTATATGTACTGTATATGAGTGTATGTATGTGTGGAGGTAGGTGTGTTCATACATACAATGTTTAAGTATGTGAACTATAACTCTTCTTTTCTGCTACATTTAATGAATGAATTAATTAATTAATTTAAACTTTTCCTTATTGCACAGACTGTTATGGGCGGATGTTATATGTTGTGTCAATTTAAAACATCAAACAAAGCTTTGAAAGAAGTCCTATTGTAACATAAGAATGAACTGAATAACTGTATAAAGTGCAACACTTGTTTAAAGCCTATATGTTTATTTATACTTGATGTTACTGGTGTGTGTGTGTGTGTGTGTGTGTGTGTGTGTGTGTGTGTGTGTGTGTGTGTGTGTGTAGGACTTTGGTCTGGATGTGGAGACATTTGAGAACATGGTTGGTGATTGTCCACCAGCGTTCTTAAGCCTCGCCGTCACCTGCTGTAATGTAAGTGTAACTCATGACTGTTATTATGTTAGTCAGGGTTTCACACAGTTTCACTCTTCTTTGACATCATCATGAACTGTTGGATCTCTCTGAGGTTTCATGAATTAGAATAATTAGAATGATGTTCTTTTCAGATGAGTGCAGAGAGGCGCCCCTCCTTCTCTGACATTGTCTTCACACTGGAGAGCATGGAGAGAGGAGAAGAGGAAGAGAAGTCCATTGCACTTGGTAAAAAGAACAAATAAAAGACTTTCTATTGACTTCATTAAATTAAAAGCACATATTTCTGAGTATAGTCACTTGTAGATTTGATACTTTTTATACCTTTGATTCTGATGATCCAGAGGTTGCATGTCATTTTACAGTAACTGTACAGATGTGATGTAACCACTGATAATCACTGTCCAGACTTTTCTCTTTTCATATTTCACACACATGAGCTGAGGAGTGTGTATCACTGAGAACAAAACTGAAACAGTGAAGGTCCTGAAACTAAATATAACCCAGAGCCCCTTTTTAAGAAAGGGCCTCACGATCAGATGATAAAGCAGAGGACATGAAATATGATCTAAGCCAGAAGTATTTGTCCCTGCGGAAAAAAATATTTGTCCCTCTGATGAAAATTCTGACAACAATCTAATATAATTTTTCACAAAATCTACAAATATCAAAATAAATCCTAATTATTTTCATATATCCTTGTTATATCTAATACTGCCCCCACACCAGGAGAGACATTCAAGTCATGCTATCTTAAGTCCAATAAACCTTCCACAAATGAAAGCTTAATATGTGAATTCAACAACTTTTGCCAGTGGAAGAGAAATGCTGTGTTGATGCCAGTTTCCCTTTTAGATACAATATTTAACAGTGTTGTAAATCTGTTTTAGTGTTACATTGTAACATTGTAATGTTTATTGTATACATTTAAAAAAACAAACATATGAACCTGAGTTTCCACTGCATCAGTTAACTCCCCAGTTTCATGTATATGAAGGCTTGACAAATGCCTGCCTTCAGACATGAACTCTCCCGTGTGTGAGTCTGTGAAAATGAAACTATCTCCAAACCTCATTCAGAGGGGAAAGTTGGGGAAATTTGTGATGATGTGATGATGCTTAATCCTCAAGTCTGACAGTGAAATGCTGATATGAGAGTAAAAACTGGATTAACTTTACATCTGCTGCAGTTTCCATCGATTCCTTTTTAACTTAAAATGGCAAATTAAAGATGACCTCAAAGATACTTTTTTCCCCCTCGTTTAAATTTTTATTGAATTCTTAATAGCACAGTATATGAGTATAGGGTTGTTCATACATTTCGGAAACTTGGCATAAACATATTACATGTCACAGAGGAAAAGCAAAGTAAGAAATATAAGGGGGAAAACCAGTCTACAGAGGGACAAAGAAGCTATGTTGTATTTAGTCTTTGATTTCTTAGGCTGGGTTTTCATTAGTCCTTGTGTTAGTCCAAAAAAGATCCCAAGAGGTCATCCCATCCTCCTTCTTAGCCAACAGTTTGTGGAGCATAGACTCATAAGATGCAGACCGCATCTTATGAGTCTAGTCTCTCCAGCACCCCCGAATAGACCTTACCAGGGAGGCTGAGGAGTGTGATCCCCCTATAGTTGGAACACACCCTCTGGTCCCCCTTCTCAAAAAGAGGGACCACCACCCCAGTCTGCCAATCCAGAGGCATTGCCCCCGATGTGCACGCGATGCTGCAGAATCGTGTCAACCATGACAGCCCCACAACATCCAGGGCCTTAAGGAACTCCAGGCGGATCTCATCCACCCCCAGGGCCCTCCCACCGAGGAGGTTTTTGACCACCTCAGCAACCTCAGCCCCAGAGATAGGAGAGCCCACACCTGAGTCCCCAGGCCCTGCATCCTTACTGGAAGGCGTGTCGGTGGGATTGAGGAGGTCTTCGAAGTATTCCTTCCTTGCACCGTCCCCACCGTACACAGTGTTGACGATGCACTGCTTCCCCCTCCTGAGACACCGGACGATGGTCCAGAATCTCTTCAAAGCCGTCCGCAAGTCTTTTTCCATGGCCTCACCAAACTCCTCCCATGTCTGGGTTTTTGCCTCAGCGACCACCGCAGCTGCATTACGCTTGGCCTGCCGGTACCTGCCTGCTGCCTCTGGAGTCCCACAGGCCAATAAGGTCCTATAGGACTCCTTCTTCAGCTTGACGGCATCCCTCACCGCCGGTGTCCACCAGCGGGTTCGGGGATTGCCGCCACGGCTGGCACTGACCATCTTGCGGCCACAGCTCCGGTCGGCCACCTTAACAATGGAGGCACGGAACATGGCCCACTCGGACTCGATGTCCCCCGCCTCCCCCGGTACGTGGTCAAAGCTCTCCTGGAGGTGGGAGTTGAAACTCTCTCTGACAGGAGACTCTGCCAGACGTTCCCAGCAGACCCTCACACTACGTTTGGGTCTGCCAGGTCTAGAGCTAGCTTCTGCAGCCTTCGGCTGCCGCCCAGTTCACAGTGCACCCAACCCCCCTGGCCCCTGGCTCCTATGGGTGGTGAGCCCACGGGAAGGGGGTCCCACGTTGCCTCTTCGGGCTGTGCCTGGCCGGGGCATTCAGTCTTACTTTTGGTAAAAAAAATGTTGCAAATGTCATTTAAATGATATAAAACCAACAAAAATACTAAATGTACATTTTAACAAACTTTTAACAAAACTATTTTAAAGATATTTTTAAGTTTCTCATCATGCCAACGATCATTCATCACTGACACATATACATCCTGTTCATTCCCTTCTTGATGTCTCTGTCTGTGTTTCTCCCTCCTTCCCTCTCTCAGAGCCTGTGGTGGTGGACGTCAGCCCGTACCGGCGCCGCAGCTCTCCCTGTCACCATGGCGACCGCAGTCAGCTGCGTCAGGGTTTGGCGAGGAGCCAGTCCGACATGTTGCCCCCGGCGACTCTGACCCCTCCTCTGCTTGGGACCCCTGCGCGGGTCAACCCCTTCTCACTTAGACAGGACCTGAATGGAGGGCGGTGTAAACTCTTAGACACGCCCAGCAAGTCTGTCATCTCCCTGACCTTCACCCTCCCAGCTCTTCGTGATCCTTGTGCCTCCCCCCACCTTCTCAGAGGGACGCCGGGTATGCGGGCGCCACCGAGGAGATGCCAGTCGCTCCCTTGCACCCCAGAGCTCAGCCGGACTGTAGCCTTGCCAAGAGACACAGGTGGGACAGAGGAAGAGAGGGATGAGGACGACAGAGTGGCGGCTGTTGATGGAGGGATGGAGAAGGATGTGGAGGATGACATGAGGAAAAAGGCGAGGGTGGATGAAAGATTGACAGAGGAGCACATTGAGATAACTGAGAAGAGAGAGGTGTTAAAGCAGGAGGAGGGGTTGGGAGATGATTCAGGTCATCCAGTTGAGCTGGACATGGTGTCTCTGGAGCGGTTGGAGGAGGAGGAGGAAGAGGAGACTGTATGTCTAACAGAACCCATGGACTGTACCAAGTCTCCAGAGCCAGTAGAAGGAGTCCTGGACTCCAAACCTGGAAGAACCCTGCCCACCTCCACCTCCTCCTCCTCTTTACGGACCAATGGCTGGCGACTTCCCATCTCCAACGGACCGCCCTCTCTACCTCCTCTGCCACGACTGGACAATAACAACAGCTCAGCTCTTGTGATTGGCCAGCCGGTGCAGTGGGGTGGAGGGGCTCAAACTAACGGTTACAGCGGTGCCCAGGTCATCTCCTCTGACCCCACCGGCCCCTCTGAGCAGGATGAGGTCATTTCATGTCCTGGATGCTGTCTGGTGGGTCTGAGTTTCCCCTCAGTGTGCCTCCGCGGTTCCACGGCCATACCCGCCCCGCGCCGAAGGGCTTCGTTACCACGGCAGCGGCCCTACCGGAACCTCAACGGCACCATAACCGGCGGCAGCTCGTCTTCGTCAGCGACCGCCACCACAGCAACTAAAGCTCTACTGTGTCGCAACACCAACAGACTCGTAGTGGCTGGACCATCTCTGCCATGTGAACCAGGACGGTCCCTGCCAGAGGCCCAGACATAGACCCTCACTCTATGGGGGCTTTTGCTTTGAACTTGTGACACGCACCAGCACTAAATGTTAGCGGACAAATAGAACATTACTATATGTTGCTATGAGATGTGTTGTTAATTCTGTAGTAGTGAGAGGGAGCTAAGCTAAGCAGAATACAGCTGAATCAGACCAGACCCAGTGAGCTACAGTCAGGATCAACAACACATCACTGCCATGGCAACGGTGCTGATCCAATCAGAGCAGCTAGTCTAACTCCCAGTGATGCACGCCCCCATCTCTACTGAACCAAATCACACCGAAACTCATCTACACTCAAGTTCTAGAGGCTGTAATGGAAAGAGTGTGTGTGGCTGATTTAACACTTTGAAGGACGGATTGAGTCAAAGGATACTTCCAGTTTATTAATCAGGTCTTATTTTTGTAGTTTTGCTCTGATTTGTATCAGATCCCAGCCAGCATGTCCATGTGGGCCCCATAGGGGTTACATTTGGGCTGCAAATATAGTCTCAAGTGGGTTTGTCTGCAGTTTCCATGGTGGCCCCACCTGTGTTTGCCCAAATGGGCTTCAAGTGGGATCAGAATGGACATTAAATGGGGCCCATTTAGCCAGCCCACATGTGCTTCACATGTGAGGCCCATGTTTCTGAAACAATATGGGGCCCATATAATTTGCCCTGTTTATGCCCATGCCCACTTAGTCCACTTAAATCCCTTATGGGGCACATACAGTCAGCCCACATGGGCTTCACATGTGGGGCCCATGTTACTGAAACCATGTGGGACCTGCAAAATGTTCCTAGTTCAAACCCATGCCCACTGGGGCCCACATGGAAATGCTGGTCCAGAAACATGAGCAGGTTGCAAACATTTATTATTCAGAGAAAACAAAAGCAAAGAGTTCAATTATGACCCAAGCCTTAGTGTTATTAACATCAATCACAGTTCATTATTTCTGCCTTTTTTTCTGATGTGATGATTATTACAACATTTTGGTTGCTATCACTCTCAGGGTATTTTGCAAATCTGACCACTTTTATTCAGACTTCATTGTATTGTAGTGATGTCATTGCATTCCCAGATCTCAGCAACATACAGTGTTATCATTACTGATAGAAATGATAGCTAAAACTATGAAAATGAGACCAAACTGGAATAATCCTTTAATCTGTGCAGTAGTTTTTGGTAACAGTGGGGAGGGTATGGAGCCAAATCAAGGTCGATGTTTTCTTCATTCAAAAAAGAGACGTGAGACTGAAAGTCTAATTTTTGATATTGAAATTATTATTTAATTAATCTTTTCAAAATGTAATATCACATTTTGGACTTTTAGTTTGAAATCTCTTTTTTGAATGAAGAAAACATATGACCTCAATTTGACTCCATAGGAGGGGGAGTTTTGTAATTCCTTGTCCCTCTCTTTATAGAGGACGTTTGTAAGAAGAAAGAAGCTCTTTTGTTTTGCGTGGCAGTGTCACTCTGATGGAAACACTGCTGCTCTGTAAACACTGTCAAAGTTCTACAGGGAGAGAAAAGCAGAGAGCAGATGTGAGCTGGGTTTACCTCAAATACATAACCATGTGTGGGGAAAAAACACTGCTTTTGATTCAGTTTCATTGATTAACAGTAGTTACATGGAGAATATTTATAAAATGAATAAAGATGATTTACTTCTTACATTTTTATAGCAGTTGACCAGTGTGTGTGTGTGTGGGGGGGGGTGTGTGGGTGTGCGTGAGAGAGAGAGAGAGCGAGAGAGAGAGAGAGAGAGAGAGAGAGAGAGAGAGAGAGAGAGAGAGAGAGAGAGAGAGAGAGAGGCTGATATCCGATGCTTTGGAGGATTTAAAGGACTTTTTGGGGCTTGTCATGTAGATTCTTTATTTTTGCACTTGAGTTTGGAGCACTTTGCAGTAAAACACCAGGCTTTTACTAGATGGTGCTTTATTTAAATCTGTGCTACTGGTGTTTAATGTGTGAGTGTGTCTGTGTGCTTCTGGCATGACAAGCGACACACCTTTTACCTTTTAACATCCACTCCCCTTCACATGTATCTTGCGTGTGTGTGTGTGTGTGTGTGTGTGTGTGTGTGCGCGTGTGTGTTTGTGAGTGTGGGTGTGTACATGTGCATTTTGATTACACTGTTGTAACTTAAAAAGTGGCATGTGAAGAAGGTATGAATATTTATTGTACAGATCATTCCACACACTGTGTGTGTTTGTGCTTTTTGGGAAAAAGGTAGAGCGATGGATACTTGCAGGGTCATTTTTATCCCATCATTTCTGATGTTAAACCATGGTTCTCCTTCATTTCCATCTTCTGTTCTTCTACAACTAGAAACCTGCGTGCAATAATCTGGTAATAAACAATTATGGTTGTGCATCATTCCCTCTGCTGTTTTTATTCTTTTTGTGTAGAACTCCAACTGGTATGTTCTGCAGCTGCAGTAACCTTTAACTTCACAAAGGTAGACAGTGTAGAGACTGCTGTTTCAGATATGTCCTGTCACTGAACTTTCCTACCCTTGTTCATAACTGTCACCAGCTCTGCAGCAAGTTCCCTGCAGCTCCTATCTGTTTTACATCAAAGCCAGCAGTTAAACTGCTGGTTAAGAGCTCATTTATGAAACCTCATCATCATCATCATCATCACCTCATCAGACGGGTCACACTCATACGCTCTCAGTCTGGACACAGTTCTATTTATAGTGACAGAGAACATTTTAGTAACACAGAACAAATGCAGTTCTATTTTCTGTCCATAGGGGGAACACGTGTAGTTCATCATGCAGTTGGAAAGAAATGCTGCCCTTTCTTGTAAATGGTGGAGGGAGGGGTGAGCAGTGGTTGCAGTCAGGAGTAAATGTGGAGCATCCTAGATATGCAGACAGGGAGGATAGATAAAATCAAGGCTGATCTTCAGCATGGAGAATCTACACAAATAAACCAACCTGACTGTGATGTTCAAGAACTGTATTCAAGTTGGAAATGAAAAGAACTGAATTAATTAATTATATATAAATAATTGAATAAATGATTTAATTAATTAATTAAGAAATGTTTGGGTAACACTTTATTTGGTTAACAATTTTTGAATACTTTTCTATTAATTTTCAGTAGATGTTCTAGAAAGGACTATATCATTTGATACAGTACCAACTACAAGGTTATCAAGACAGTAGCATACCCTCCATGAGATTAGGAACTGATTTGAAAAAGTATCTGTCAGGTTCAGGCAACCTAAAACACTTAAAATATCAAACAAAGGAAGACAAGACAACAGGATTAGAGTTTCTACTTGCAAGGAGAACGGACAGAGATCTGCTCAGTTCCAATCTCCAACCCGCTCTGAGCAAACCTTGCAGAACCCTTGGTTTTTATTTGGTTCAGGTGGTCCCTAATTTACATAGTGTTGCTGCTCTAAAGGGTGGGGGTCACAAGTCGGTCACACACACTTCAAAGATTTCCTGAGCAGGGTCACAAGTTGGTCAAAGGTCGGTCACACACACTTCAAGGACTTCCTGAGCAAGGTCACAAGTCCTGAAAAACAACTTTAAAACAGCATGCTTGTAGACTATAAAGGTTAATGATTATAGAAAGCGGTAAATATGAGATAACTCTAGGTACAATAATTCCAACAGTATTAAATGAAGCTGATTATGAGAAAAATGTTCATACTGAAAACTGTACTAAAAATGGTTGCATGTGATTAATTTTATCTTTAGGGTCATCTCTTACATTTTATTGACGGTGTTTTGCTTACAATGTAAAGATTACATTGTTATTAATGAATTGGAATCAAAATGTCAGTAAGATGCCGGCACATTATTTTAGTCTTTAGTTGCATGGTTACATATACTCTGGTAATGAGTATAGAAATATACAAATGGAAGTGAAGTTAAAGTAGAGAGAGAAGTGTATGCATGATGACCGTACATTTAGACATTCAAATTGTGAAAACTGAACAGTTTTGACTGAACAGGCCAGGATTCAGTTTTAGTTTCACTGTGATGTTCACAGTACAGTAACAGTAGGTGTGGTTTGCTGCTAGGAGACATAAAGAACAGAGCAGCAGCAGAGAGACTGAACTTCATTCACCAGTTCTGGCATCTGCACTCTGTAACATGGCCAGCCATTACTACTCCTATGGTAAGTCATTGTGATATTACTGTGCTGTTGTCAAGATACACTCCAAGATGTAGCTTGACAATAGCACTATTTGAGTACTATTCACTTCGTCGTCATGTAGATTTTAATTAATGTATTAGGTCAAATATATTCAATATAAGTATGTCTTTGATTTTGTGGCAGTTATTTAATTAAATTTCAAATACAAATGTTAAGAATAAAATCCACTCATTATAGTTAAATGAAACATAAGAATTCTGTTTATTTAATTCAAAAGAGGGAGAATATTGAGTTAATTCAAATTAATTTAATCGGGCCATTTTTAATTCAAAAGCATTTCCTGTCAATGTGCGCTTTGTTGAATGCAGCAGGCTATCATTGTAGCCACAATACATTTGAAGAGAGTGCAGACAATGAATGAATCGTCTTCAACATCTTTTAGCTGCTTGACTAAGGTAAGAATGGGCTAGTTGTTGCGCTATAATATGAACAGGGCATTATACATTTTTGGAAGAATGCAAGTGGATCGAAGCACAAACTTTTATTTTGAAAAGGATTAGCGTTGTGCAATAATGCCCTGTTCATATTATAGTACAACAACTAGCCCATTGAAAACAAAAGTTGTCTTACCCCAGCGACAAGGCGCTTACCGGTGAGCTCCCCCCCAACTGCCCCTTACTTTTGAAATTAAAAACAGATGAAGGAATATGTTGGACTCGATATGCAAGAGATCACTTTGTTATGCACAGAAATTAATAAAAATGATAACAAGAATCTCATGTAATAAAATGTTATTTATTCTTCCATTCAGGACAAAATCACGAGGAGCTGAGGATTGTGATGGTGGGGAAGACTGGAGTTGGAAAGAGTGCCTCTGGAAACACCATCCTGGGAAGACGATGCTTTGAATCAAAGTTCAGTGCTAAGTCTATGACTGTAGACTGTTCTAAGGGCAGAGGTGAGGTGTTTGGACAACAGATTGCTGTTATTGACACCCCAGGCTTGTTTGACACCAGGTTTGGCATGGATAGAACAACTAAAGATGTGACCCAGTGCATCACTTATGCTGCTCCTGGACCCCATGTCTTCCTGGTGGTCATCAGACTGGGAAGATACACTGAAGAAGAAATGAAGACGGTGCAGAAGATTCAAGAAATCTTTGGTCAGGCTGCAGACAGATACAGCATGGTGCTCTTTACTGGTGGTGATCTTCTTGTAGATACCACTATTGAAGAGTTCTTGGGTGAAAGTTCAGACCTGCAAGAACTTGTAGCCAGATGTAATGGCCAATATCATGTCTTCAATAATCAGCTGAAAGATGGAGCTCAGGTCACTGAGCTGCTCCAGAAGATCAGAAACATAGTCCAGAAGAACGGAGGAAACCACTACACCAACCAGATGTTCCAAGACGCTGAGAGGAAAATCAAGGAGGAGAAACAACGCATCCTCAGAGAGAAAGAAAAACAAATACGCAGAGAACAAAAAGAACAGGAGAGAAAATTACAGGAAAAATATGAGAAACAGATGGAGAGAATGCATGCCCGACTCCAGGCTGAGAGAGAGAGGGAGATGAGAGAGAGAGAGGAGGAAAGGAGGAGGGAAAGGGAGGAGAGGGAGAGGGAGAGGGAAAGAGAGAGGCAGGAAAGAGAAGCCGCAAGGGAGAGAGAGAGAGAGGAGAGAGAGAGAGAAATTGCAAATATGCAGAGACATTTAGAGGAAGAACGTGAAAGAGAACTGGAAGAGGAAAGAGAAAGACTGAGAAGGCAAAGACAGCCGCAGGACGACGATGATGATTGTACAATTCTCTGATTTAGTTATTCTGTTATACTTTGTATTTATGTGCTACTCAACTGATGTGAAATAAACAATCTTTGAATTCAAATTTCTTCCTATCATTATTCATACATTTTAGCACCAACATGCATCTCTCATCTTTTACCATATGAACACTGTTGACCTCTCAGGTTAGCAAAAGTCTGAATGAAATAATCATGTGAATAAAAAGAGTAGAATAAAATGAACTAGAAAAAGAGAAATATTTCAAAAAGATGTAAAAAGTATGAATTTGGAGAAGGGGCACACGTTCTTTTTTGAGCAACGAGCTACATGCATAAATACATGTGAATAAAACACTAATGGTACACTGAGGAGGTGCTCTGCTCTATAGCTGATGGACAGTTAGTCTTATATTAGTTATACAGTCACAACAAGTATACAGTTAAATAACAAGCACTGCAAATGAATGTATTTATACAGTAGATAACTCATTAATGTCATATCTAGGACACATTCACTGTATATGATAATACAGCCAGACTGTGACACATAACATATTTTAACGTGCTCTTTGATACAAAAATATTTAAATTAACAATATTTATGAAATATAACTTCACTTTCATGCTTCTGTGCTGCTGATTACAAAGTAAGTAAGTAATAATATCCACCAGATTAACAAGAGGACTCCACACACTCATTAAAACATTTATAGATTTTCTGTTTGTGAAAACTGGTTATGTGGACTTAGTCTAATGTGGTCTCATTTCTGGCTCTCTTAGGCTTGTAGTGCAAAATGTGTTGGTCTGAGCTCAGTTACATTGTGTGAAACATCAAAATTATACAAGAAGAGTGAAAATCAAGCACAAATACAGGTAAGAATCCAAGAATGATTCGACTACTCTGCTAATAGGAACTTATTGGCTGACAGTTGGCAAAACTGCTGAAAGGCAGGAGACACTTCCTCAAAGGTGACAGGTGATCACATTTCTATCATTTAATGTGTCATAATGAAATAAAAACTCATAAATAACAAGCACCAATTAATTTAGTGGCAATTGGTAATTGTAGCAGGCAATTGACCTCATTCACAAATATGTACACAGAAATGTTCTTACTCTACGCACAAAATAAGGGCGTGTGAAAAATCACTGCTGGATTCATGACACGTGCATACTGGCCAATTTTGTTCTTAGCATCGTGCGTATGTTAGTGAATTAGAATCATTCAGTGTCAGGCGCGTGTCTGCTATCTACAAACAGCATACTGCCACGCCTCTATTTCTCTATATAAGGACATCCGTTTGGTGCATCATGAAGAGAGCACTGTGCTGAACAGAGAAGTTGAAAGAAGTTGAGTTATAAGAGATGATCCAAAAGGTTAAAATCAGAAGAATTTCACAACAGCAGAAATTGAAATAATTGAGTCAGAGGTGGAAGCCAGAAAAGGCACACTTTACTGTAGAGTGTCCTCCAGAATAACGATGTTAATGCTGCAATAACTGAAGCAGTGCCCTGAGGGTCGGACAGTGGCACAAGTAAAACCATAAACCAGACAAAAATAGGCAAACAAGAGAAAGACAAGGAGCACCAGATCTGACAGCTCAGGATGAGAGACTGGCAGCAATTATTGGACAGTTATCATAAAGAGGAATTGTTCAAGGAATGAGGGAGAATGTGATGATATCCACCAACAACTGTAATTTCTTGTATCTTTTGTAATTAACGAGTGCAATTCAATCAAAACAAACTTTTATTTAAATGAAAATAGCATTGCTGCTTGCAAAAGTGAATTAATTAGGCTAAGAATATAATTTGTAAGCCCAGATGATGCAATAGAAAACATTAATGAAACACGAACAGTTATCAAATGACCTCACAAATAAATAAGTTAATGATTTAATGTGTGTGTGTGTGTGTGTGTGTGTGTGTCTGTGTGTGTGTGTGTGTGTGTATGTGTCATTTGCTTCAGAAAAATGAAGATTTTAGGAAAAATGAAATATCTCACAAATGTATTCAGTGTACATTTTGTAATAAGGTGTTTTAACTTACCATCATTAAGGCACATAGAGCACTACAGCCCTGCCATCATTTGTGCGTATTATGGTCTGAGGAAATTTGTTTGCTGAGTATAGACAAATTAAGTAAGAACATATTGATGAATCTCAGATTTGTGTGTCAAACATTCGTAGGCATGGTTTAAGCACAGATTTTTGTGTGTACGCACTGAATGAAGCCCATTGTCTGCAGTTCTTCTGCCATTTCTTGTAAGTAAAAGAGAGATGGAGTGCAAGGTTTGAGGTTTACAGTAAATGGAGGGACTTCCTGGAAATGGAGAGAGGTGGTACTGTATTTAGTTTCACTTTCATTGTGATGCTAGAGTAGCTTGTGGGAGTGGTTTGGTGCATAAAGAAGCTTTTAAGGAGCTGCAGTAGACACACTCTGAACTCTGTGTCTTTACTTCAGCTGCAGCATCAACTCTGCATTCTTGAACCTAAACATGGACGGCAACTATTACAACCCAAACATGACTAGCAACTTTGGTAAGTCACAGTACAATTATTAGATGTTGGTGTAATATGTTGGTATAACAGTGATCACTGCTGAATCAGAACATGTGATATAGTTGTAGACAGACTAACACTACTATTGGCATATAGTTGGTAGAACAGCCTGAACTGAGAGAGACAGAGAGAGAGGCAGACACAGAGAGAGAGGGACCGAGAGAGAGAGAGAGACATAGAGACAGAGAGAGAGGCAGACACAGAGAGAGAGGGACAGAGAGAGAGAGAAACATAGAGACAGAGAGAGTGTAGGGCATTTTGTATGTGTTTGGTCAGGTCTCAGACAATAGTAAGACTATGTGCAATGGATGTGTGAAACTTCATATCCAATAAATAAAACTTAAAGTTGATATTAGTATATTATTACGTTATCAGCTCCAGTTATTACATTAGTAAAGGTTATTAGCCAATAACATAATAACATTATTGGCAAAAAGTTGTTATGTTATTGGTCAAGAAATTTTATTACGTTATTGGTATGTTATTACGTTATCATCTAATTACATTATTGGCTGCTACATGATGTTACAGAAACAAACTCGTCCTCATTAGAAAAAATGACAGTATAGTTCTAAAATTCAGGCCAACAAAAACGACAGGTTTAATGAACTGTTGCCTCTTCCTGTAAATGGTCATGACTAGATCATGGAGAACCAGCCAGAGAGGTTTATGAGATCTTGGAAAAATTCTGCAAAAGAAAGGTTGTCAATTTCCCACACTGTAAAAACCGTTGGTTTGTAGAAGACATTAATTGATTCACAATCCCCCAGCTCCTTATTTGTCTTTCAATGCAGATGAAAAGATTTTTCTTTTCTTACATTCATGTTTAAGTTGCATTAAGTACAAATTACTTCTGAGAATAGATACAACCTGATTTTTAAATGTTTACACATGCTTCTACACAGGATCTGACAGAACCAATAATAAGGTGCTGAGGATTGTGATGGTGGGGAAGACTGGAATTGGAAAGAGTGCCTCTGGAAACACCATTCTGGGAAGAAAGTGCTTTGAATCAAAGTTCAGTGCTAAGTCTATGACTGTAGACTGTTCTAAGGGCAGAGGTGAGGTGTTTGGACAACAGATTGCTGTTATTGACACCCCAGGCTTGTTTGACACCAGGTTTGGCATGGATAGAACAACTAAAGATGTGACCCAGTGCATCACTTATGCTGCTCCTGGACCCCATGTCTTCCTGGTGGTCATCAGACTGGGAAGATACACTGAAGAAGAAATGAAGACGGTGCAGAAGATTCAAGAAATCTTTGGTCAGGCTGCAGACAGATACAGCATGGTGCTCTTTACTGGTGGTGATCTTCTTGTAGATACCACTATTGAAGAGTTCTTGGGTGAAAGTTCAGACCTGCAAGAACTTGTAGCCAGATGTAATGGCCAATATCATGTCTTCAATAATCAGCTGAAAGATGGAGCTCAGGTCACTGAGCTGCTCCAGAAGATCAGAAACATAGTCCAGAAGAACGGAGGAAACCACTACACCAACCAGATGTTCCAAGAAGCTGAGAGGGCAGTCGAAGAGGAGAAACAACGCATCCTCAAAGAAAAAGAAGAAGAAATACGCAGAGAACAAGAAGAACTGGAGAGGAAAATACAGGAAAAATATGAAAAACAGATGGAGAAAATGAATGCCAAAGTCCAGGCTGAGAGAGAGAGGGAGAGGAAGGAGAGAGAGGAGGAAAGGAAGAGGGAGAAGGAGGAGATGAATGAGGAAAGGAAGAGGGAGAGGGAGGAGAGAGAGACAGAGAGAAAGAGAGAGAGAGAGGAGAGAGAAAGGGAGATAGCAAACATGAAGGAACAGCGTGACAGAGAGCTGAAAGAGGAAAAAGAAAGGTTGCAGCAAAGACATGAAGAGGAGGCCAGAAAGAATGCTGAGGACATCAATCCTTTGCTAAAAGGTTTTAAACAGATAGGTGAAGGATTAGTAAACATTGGCAAGGGAGTTTTAGGATGGTTCAAGAGGTAAGAAGAACAATCAGTGTTTCTATATTGAGGTAGTTCATCTAGAGAGGAACTCTCCAGAAGTCCCTACACACTCATTGATCTAAATGAATGATTTAGCTCATTGTATTTGTTGAGGTAGAACTCTACTGTAAATTAGTAAAACTAAATCATCATATCACAGTTCTCATGTCTTCTTTTCCTCTTAACATGTATTTTTGAAAATGTTAAGAGTCATTCATGGTAATAATGCTTTAAACTCACTCACTTCTAATGGGTGATTAACTTTGATGTGGTGCCACCTAGTGAGTAAATTGGGTACATTAATATTTCCATCAGTATCTATTGATTACTTCTGTATGGTCACTCTGCTTTACTTGTTTGAATTATAGCTTTTCTTTGATTCACTAACAGAGAAGCTTGACAGAGAAGTTGTAGAGGAAAGACAAAGGTTGAAGGAAAGCTATGAAAAGTCATCTAGACCTCATGCTGAAACATATGATCCATTTTCTTTTATAATCCAATAATCAGTTCAGTGAAATCATTTTCCATTGTTCATTACATCAGTAGATCAATTTAAACTTCAATCATAATATCTAATTTATTATTAGTTTCATAATATATTGTTGGCATATTCAAAACCTTTTTGTCCAACGTCTAATAATGACATATTGACTAATAAATCTGCTACTGTGTGTTCATTAAGCTCATTACATTCACTTTATTCTAAAACATGATCAGTCAGTTACTATATAAATGTATTTCCCTGAATGCACAGTGTAGAGATATTTCAGAAATCTTTTAGTTCTTCACTTATTGTAGTCTGAAAGAGTCATGTGATTAAGTTTAATTACAGTTTGTGTTTTCTACTGTATGCATGTATGTCTAATGAGTTGAGTTCACATGTATTTTCCTTAATAAAAATGAAAACACGTCAACCATTCAATAAGACCAGACTGGGCATATTTAGTATATTATGACTGATACTATTGAACAAAGGGAAAGTCTGTTTAATACTTAATCTTGCTCATACTGTATTATAAGTACTTTCTGCACATGCTCTCCTATTAGATTAGTTTTACTAACCTAAAGCAGTACAGCTCGGCAAGGTTGAGTCACTCATATCATAGTCACACTGCCTCCCAGAGTATGCTTTTCCATGTATTTATTTTTAATGTTGTCAAATGGTAGTTCTTTCATCTATTAGGAAAAACTTGTGACACACATATCAAGGTTACACATATTTTATGATTTAAAATGTAGCTGGTGCAGAGTGTCATGACCAGAAAATGACAAAGTTTGGTCTGCTTTCAAGTAGTTCTAACACACTGGCTGTGTCTCCATCTAATGCCAAGTATATTTAAATCAAACTTTCGAAATGAAAAGAATGTCCATCAAATTAGTGTAGTCTAGTAGTTTTACCAGAAATGATCAGAAGGTGGTGTAGTCTATGATACACTTTGTTTAAATAGCAAATGCAGTTGCACCCAAATGAGGTGTAGCCAGGCTGATTAGTGTTTTTCTGTAAAGGATCTCATGCCAGTTATATATGTGTATACTTTATCAACGATCTATTCCTGTATGAATCATGACATTTGACATGGCACAGCTGCTGGCACATTGTTTATGTAACATCTGCCAATGACAAGGAAGCAATAATTACTAATTACTGATACAGACAGTAGTGTGTGTCACTGCCCAACACACACTCGGACAATTTACTCCAATAAGCTAGGTCTCAGTAAGTAGTTTTGCCAGAAGTTGACGGTATAGTCTATGATATACATCCGCCCCCCACATTGTTTATATAACAAATGCACTTGCACCCAAATGAGGTGTGGCCAGTCTGATTAGTGTTTGACATAAAAACTGTTGGGAAGTAGATTTACAGAGCCATAGACTGTCTCCCTTTAAAATGGATCTGACTGCAGTTAAAGTGAACCCCACTCTGGTTAAGAGCTCATTCATGAAACCTCATCATCACACAACATCAGGCTGGTCACACTCATAAGCTCTCAGTCTGGACACAGTTCTATTTATAGTGACAGAGAACATTTTAGTAACACAGAACAAATGCAGTTCTATTTTCTGTCCATAGGGGGAACACATGTGTAGTTCACCATGCAGTTGGAAAGAAATGCTGCCTTTTCTTGTAAATGGTGGAGGGAGGGGTGAGCAGTGGTTGCAGTCAGGAGTACATGTGGAGCATCCTAGCTATGAAGGAGTGGAGGATACATAAGCTCATGTTTGATCATCAGTAGACTGATTGCTGCATGGAGCATCTACACAAATAAATCAACCTGAAATGAGGAAATCATTTCAAGAGATTTTTCAAGTTGGAAATGAAAATAATGGAAGGGTGGAAATGGAACAATGAAAGTTGCAATTTTTTGAAATGAAAACGTTTGTGACTGTTTTGGTGCCTATAAAACAAGTCACCACACATCTGCTCCCCATATTAAATGGAAAAGGAAGTAAAAATAATATTTGGTTAAAACAGTCAATAACAATGCTCACATGCCCTTATTTATACTGAAAGAGTTGTTGTTGCTCAGATAATATTCCATAGACATGTATGCATTTCTATCACAACTTACCAAAGGTGTTTTCCATGTTTGGTTTGTAGAGTGCAGAATAACTAGTGCTACTGAAGTGCAGCTGCTAGAGTCTTCCGCCTGTGAATATTCTTCTCATAAAGGATCCAATGCAACACATTATTTGTAAGTATGGAGGGTTAGGGTTAGAAAATGAAAAAAGAAGTGTACTGTTGGAGAAATTATTACATTATTAAAATTATTTGATGATCATTAATTTAGTGTAGAAGTCAATTCAATGCAAGAGAAATAACCAGTGCCTCACCATGAACCAGAATTAAGAATACATAAATAAATAAGCAGCCTAGCTATCATAACCATGGTAAACTCTTCACTGCTACAATAAACAGCAGGCTGTCTGTGTGTACAGAAGCTGCAGGAATTCTGGGAGAAGAGCAGGCTGATGTAGGCAGAGCTACTCAACAATACACCATCTTTTTCAATTCTTTGGTTGATTTTTGAAAGTAAGAAAAGTATTGAGAAACTATTTGATCTTATGGACCAATCCTCTATGGTATTTTATTTATCTGTTTCTTTTGTTTTTACATGTGTAACTATGTTCAAATATCTGTTTAGGGGTCATTGTGGAATGAAGTCTAAAGTCCAATACAATACAAAGAATAGAGAGAAAAAAGTTTTCTGTCTCTACATGGCACTGCTCAGACTGACATCCTCACTACATGTTGCTGTGAGTGAGGTTATCCTCCAAGACTTTGATTTTAGTTGTGTTATGACAAATAAACACCTCATGTCAGTTTTTGATGTTTTCTTACATCTGGAACATCCCAGAAGTTCCAGTTTCACCTTGGCTCTATTCATGGACACAACTAAGATGAGCTAAAAAATGTGATTTACACATGGTGACCAACACATCACTTTGTCTTTGGTTCATTATCTAGAACCAACGTGCTCTGTTTTAAATGCAGGGTAATAGTTAAAAATGATGTGTGTGTGTGTGTGTGTGTGTGTGTGTGTGTGTGTGTGTAGGGAGTGTTTTATACTCCCTGTAGTAACTTTGTCAATGAACTAGCTAAAAATATGTTAGATTTCAGAGCACCTAGCTGAGTGTAGAGTAGGTATATTATTTCCTGTTCATCAGCCAATTAAAACGAATTTGCCTCAGGGTACCCACATCTAGTTCAATAGTTCCTGAAAAAGAACATTGTCTATTAAATAAATGTTTTAGTGACTTACAAAACTAAAAGTGAATTAATAGTTATAATACCAGAGTGACCATAGAGAAGAAATGAATAGATACTGATGAAAATTCTAATTTACACCCACTAGGTGGCACCACATCAAGACTAATCACCCATCAGAGGCCTAATGGGTGATGATATTAGGTTTGGTCTTAATATCACATCTTTCTGTCTAGTTCAGTTGACATAGTACCACATCATTTGGTGGTATTTGAGTGACATAAATCATCAACATTGTCTATTAAATAAATGTTTTGATCACAAATAAAACTAAAAGTGAATAAAATAAAAATTATAATACAGACAAGTAAACCAGAGAGACCATACAGAAGAAATAGAAATATGCTGATGGAAATATTAATTTTACACCAACTAGGTGGCACCACAGCTAAATTTCCCACACTGCAAACACTGATATCTAAGAAAGTAAAAAAAAAAAAAACTTGTTTCAAGAAAATTAGAGTTATTTTTGGTCTCAATATAAAAATAATCTTGTCAAGCATTTTTTACATAAGAACAAATGTCTTATTTTAAGAAAATGTATCTCACTTTTTCAAGCTAATATTAAGCTGTATTTAACCAGTAACAAGGTAAGGTAACAAGATTACAAAAAAAAAGAATTCTAAGAAATGTTTTTTTTTGTTTGTTACTGTTGTTTGTTGTTATTTATGGATTATGGATTTCCTTCGTTATAGTACATCGTCAGTAGCGTGCTTGCTAGTGGCAGTCAGAATCGCCTGATGTTCTTGTACTGTTTATTTCTGAATGCAGAAATAAAATCAATGTGATTTCAAGAAATTGTCTCTTATTTTAAGATTTTTTTTGCTAGTTATCATATTTTTAAGATATGAATTCTTATAATCTGCACACCCCAGAGAGCTCAATGACTTCAGGCCTGTTGCCCTCACATCACATCTGATGAACACCTTGGAACGGCTGCTGCTCCATCTCGTAAGACCCCAGGTCCACCATGCACTTGACCCACTGCAGTTTACCTACCAGGAGAATGTGGGTGTGGAGGATGCCATCCTCTATCTGCTACACAGGGCGTACTCTCACCTGGATAAAGGGAGCAGTGCTGTGAGAGTTATGTTCTTTGATTTCTCCAGTGCCTTTAACACCATCCAACCCCTTCTACTGAGAGACAAACTCTTGCAGATGAGAGTGGACCCACGCCTGGTGTCCTGGATTACAGACTATCTACCAGCAAGACCTCAGTTTGTCAGACTAAAAGACTGCACATCTGCAACTGTGATCAGCAGCACAGGTGCGCCACAGGTAACTGTGCTCTTCCCTCCACTGTTCACCCTCTACACTGCTAACTTCAAGTACAGCTCTGAGTCATGCCACATGCACAAGTTTTCTGATGACACTGCAATAGTGGGGTGTATTAGAGATGGACAGGAGGGTGAGTACAGGAGCCTGGTGGAGGACTTTGGGAAATGGTGCAGAGCAACCTGCAGCTGAATGCCAACAAGACCAAGGAGATGGTTGTGGACGTCAGGAGGTCCAGTCCCCCTCTGCTACCAGTCTCCATTGGGGGGGTTAATGTGGAGGTAGTCAGGAACTACAAATACCTGGGGCTGCATCTGGACAATAAACTGGACTGGTCAGCAAACACAGATGCAGTCTACAGGAAGGGGCAGAGCCAGCTCTATTCTCTCAGTAGGCTGGGGTCCTTTAAGTTCCTTTAAGTTTAAGTTGAGTGTTGTGATGCCCCCTCTACTGCACTCTCCTTGTTGCTGCTGTTCTGTCTGCTGGGCCAAATACTGAGGGCTGACTCATTAGCAGCATGGGACACACTGTTGAGCTGTTACCAGCTGTTACCAGTCGAGACTCTCTTCTCTTCCTCACACACTACTGTGTTGGTTTTTGTTCTTTATTCTGATGTTTCACCATACAACACTCATAGAGCATATAGTCATTCATCCACTCCCTACATTCCTGACTTTACACCCTTACCCTACTAATTTGTTAGTTTTGTTTGTTTTGAGAAATTTCTTTTTAAACAAAATACTTTAATAACACCAAAGCACTTACAGAATATATACTGTATATAAAGTACCTACAAAGTATACACTGTATATAAAGGTCCTGAAAGAGCAAACACTGTATATAAAGGTACTTGAAGAGTATATACTGTATATGAAGTACCTACTCAGTTTACACTGTAACTGACAGACCATTAACTGCACTTAAAGGTAGGCTACTTAAATATTATACACTGTATACAAAGTGCCTATAAAGTATACTGTATAAGGTATACCTTTACCTGTATATAAAGGTATAAGGTATATATAAAGTGTATATACAGTGTATACTTTATAGGCGCTTTCTATACAGTGTATAATCTTTAAGTACCTTTATACAGTGTATGTATATAGGTACTTCATATACTCTTCAAGTACTACAGTATATAAAGCACTATAGCACTGTAGTACCTCCAGATTGTGGATTGTATATAAAGGTACCTCCAGATTATCGGCTGTACAGGTACTACAGATGATGGACTGTATATGAAGATACCTCCAGATGATGGATTGTATGTAAAGGTAGGCTACTTACAGAGCAGACGTAGCTGCAAGCGCGCGACGCGAACGTCACGCGCGTGTCCGCCGAGAGGGTACACACCCGCGCGCACGAAACATTTGAGCCTTCTCCCTGAAGTCTGTTCAACGCAGTGAGGACGAATACTACTAGTTGTGCTCAGAGGGGAATAACGGCAGGTCAGAGCTGGTGTTATGGGTGTAGACAGGCGGTGCAAACGTCCAGCTCATCCTCTCTGAACGGTGCGTATACGTGTGACTGTTGTCTGTGGTTGATAGCGGAGAACAGCGTCAGGGATGCTGCAGGATGCTGGGTTGAGGGCGTATATCTGTGTTTTAAAACGATCTAGACAGTTGCATTCATTAATACTCTCTCTCTACACACACACACACACACACACACACACACACACACACACACACACACAACAAGCTTGATGTTATATTGCAAACTGATGTAGGATCACGATTTGAGGTGGAGTAGAGCTCTACGAGACAGTTAGATAATGTCTGCTTGCTCCTGTTCGGACGGTTTGGAAGGAGGAACACTCAACCCAGAAATGGGACATCAGCCTATTATTTAGTCATTCATAATCATTTTAAAAAGCTGTTACTGTCGCCCTACTTTACCCTAAATTGGCCGAAAATATTCATGTTTTTAATTCATTTAATGACCCCACCACCACTACCCCCAAAAAACAACAACACAGTTCTCAGGACATTTGTTTGTTTTCGTCCTTGTATTGTGTACCAGTTTGTCAAAGCTCTTTGCTGCACAGTAAGATATGTGAAATTCTGCAAAAGCTTTAAAACTGCTGGCACTGTGTTACTAAGATTAACTGGCATTTAAGATTATGTTCAACATTATATCAAAGATATGCATGACAAGGAGGAATGAACAGTGCATATCAATTTAAAAAGTGGTATGGTATCTCTTATTTTGTATTTCCTCTGGTACTCAGTGATTTCTTTCTCTGTCTTGTGGAGTGATAAGCACCATTATGAACACATATGAATATTATGCTACTATCAGCTACTCACTATTGAAGTTACCTATCAAGGCAATCACCAACAGACTCTTTTGGCATAGGAGCTTCAAGTTATACTGCTAGCAATATATCAGTCCTACAAAACCTTTTTGATCCAAATGGTGAATTGTCTTCAAATGAGGTGTAAGATTTAAGAATAGCTTCCCTTTGTTCATGAGATTAAGATGAGGTTAACCTAAATTGCAAACAAATACCCCACAGTATCTATCCTGCATATAGTTTTAGTTTTCTAAGGTTTAACTAAATAAATATATTGTGAAATTTCAGTTAGTAATACTAAAGGTAGGCTAGTATTTATTAGTCTTGGATTATACAGGTTTTTGTGTTATGGACCCATTCACACACAAATTTATTCTACCAATGGCTCAACCTTTGGGGCCAATTTAGGGTTCAGTATCTTACCCAAGGACACTTCAACATTCAGACCGGGGGAGCAGGAGATTGAACCACTGATGGTGATATTAGTAGACAACCCGCTCTACCTCCTGAGCCACAGCTGCCTCAAAGAGAGTGGAGACTGCATTACAAAGTAAATCAATGATCATCATTCAATACTGCCCCAAAAAATTCTTAAATACAAATAGAAAGGTTCAAGTATGCATTTGACTATGTGTAAAGTCAGCGGCCCCACAGGGACACACTCGAAAGTGGGATGAAAAACCTGCCATCAGAGCCTCCTGGCTGCATCCCACAGACTCCTGGATCTCTCTCCAAGACCTATCTGTCTTGTGAATCTTTGTAGCTTCAGTTCAGTGGATTGTGAGGGGAACATTGCACACTTGTGAAGTCCCTCCTCGAAGGCATTCATGTTTTTGCACTGAGACTGATGTTCAAGCTCTGCCTACTCTCACTTTGCATACCTGTGCAGCCGCTGTGGATAGTTGGTGTTATTGTCTCATTGTGTGTTTCAGAAAGTTACTAATTCCAATTCCAAGGTCAGACAGATGCCTTTTGACAGGTATTTCAGATTCTCTACTGTGTAAACATAGAAATGAGTCAGGGTGACTCATTATTTTGGTGATAGTCAAGACTTCATGTATTTATTAGACACAAGCTGTTCTCACTCACTCAGAAGCTGCCCAGTACATCTGATCTACAGTAGAGAGAGATTTAAGGACCTCACTCAGTGGTGTTAATCACTGTGACTCTTACCCAGATTTCTCCTGTCAGTATGGGGACTGAACTAATGACCTTAGGGTCACAAGCCAACCTCTCTATCGAAACTGGATAGCTGGAAATATGTGTACAACCTGCACGCTTCATATGTCAACAACTTTTGGTATAACAGACTAGAGAAAAAAGTGTAGGATAGAGAGACACGAGGGGATTGATGTATAAGATCAAGATCTACTGTAGTAACTAAGGGAGGGGGAAATACCTCTGGGGGTATGGTCCCGCTCCGGAAGATGCTATGAGTCCCTCTGGCTACTAAAATGTTTTTAAGAAATCCATCATTCCATGTGCTGTCAGCATCATTAACACATCAGAGTGACTGATGAGATCTGAGCTACAATTATGAACAGTTTTAATGTGGAATGGGACCTTTTATGTTTGCTCATGTTTGGTGAGCTGAAGACTAAATTTCTACTATTCTATTCTATTCTATTCTATACTATACTATACTATACTATACTATACTATACTATACTATACTATACTATACTATTCTATTCTGTTCTATTTTATTCTATTCTATTCTATTCTATACTATTCTATTCTATTCTATTCTATTCTATTTTATTCAATACAGTACTGATGGTTTTTGTGTATCGTCTTTTTACTTTTTACTTCAGTAAATTATCCAACACAAAGATGAAACTCAAACATAAAAATAACATGTTTCTGTCTCTGTTCTGTCTCTCATTGTCTGTGCTCTGTACTCAGGAGGTCAGTGATGACATCACTCGGGTATTGTCTGACACTTCCCACTTCCTAACCACATTACCATGGCAACAGGAAGAAAAGGTACGTTTGACACTGCATGTGTCCGTGTGTCTGGCCTTCATATGGTTAAGTCTGTGATCACCAGAGAGCAGTGAGCCTCTTCCTGGCTGCTCAAACAGCTCAACGCTAACACACAGAAAAAAAGAAGAGGTGCTGCAACACGTCAGAAAGTCAGAGTCAAAGTCAGAAGTCAGTATCTGTCAGCATCTGTGTGTGTGATGATCCAACACTCCCTCTAGCCTCTATATATTGGACTTTCACATACCCCCTCTAGTTCTTGTTATAGCTCCAAATAGTTCTGCTACATCCCCAAATCTTTTATAATGCTTTAAAACTCAGGGATTGGGAAGTATCTATAACAAAATCAAGGAGGGTGT
Source organism: Scomber japonicus (assembly GCF_027409825.1). Taxonomy (NCBI): domain Eukaryota; kingdom Metazoa; phylum Chordata; class Actinopteri; order Scombriformes; family Scombridae; genus Scomber; species Scomber japonicus. Next base: position 38,975,826 of record NC_070579.1, on the reverse strand, counting down.
TTTTAGTGTCTAACTGACCTGCTTTCACAAGATCAGTCAATCTAGTGTTTATCTGTCTTGGCTATTAGTTGCTTGTAGTGCCATAGCTACAGTGTTGTAGTCGTGGTGGACGTGCTACTGATTGATTCAGATGTGATGTACAGCATGTGTGTGTTTTGCTTAAAAGTGACTTTGGAGTAACTATTTTCTCTATAATTGTGTTTGCCTTGGTTGCTGGATGATGTAAAGTCTCTCTATTCTCTCTCTCTCTTTCTCCAGGCTCCACCTCTAAAGCAGGTGGGGTGCGTTTCCCTGACGATGACGAGCCCCCCGGTTCTCCAACACGCAGAGATGACCAGTCAAACCTCTCGACTCTCATCGCCATACTAGAGAAGGATGGCAGCTATTTAGTCAAGGTGTGTTCATAATGTCCATTGGTGTCTACATGCAAAAAAGGGGGGCTGTCCAATGGCCTGTAATATTCAAGAAGTCATTTGCATACAATATAGTTGCACTTGTTCACGCCATTCACCAGACAAAGGTTTGGGTGATATACTGGTGTACTGGTGCCTCCACTCTGTTGCTCCTCTCTCCAGGCTGGTTTCTTGAAGAGCCACCACTGTTATGAGATTATCTTCACCGTCCCAGAATTCCACACAATGGGCAAAGAACTTCTCTGTCTTCCCATGTCCTCTCCGAGTCGGAGGTCCTCCAGCCTTCGGGTCCATCATATTAACTCCACACTGGAGGGTAAGTCGCGGCCACAGCAACAGAAAACTGTTTACTTTCTTGCATAAGTGTACAAGACCAGTTGGGACCAGTTTGGGAAAAAAAGTCTACCTGTCATTATTAGTATGTATTTAGTATGTTTAGAGTGTTAACAAACATTTCTAAACTGAAATTAGACAGAGCTGTGTTTACAAGTGAACTTACTTTTTATAGTGTATTTAACACAGTGGTACTTTCAGTCTAAATAGCCTCATAAAGCTCACCAGTAGTGGGGCTGAAAATGTAAACTTTGTCCAGCGGGTGGCACAAGAGGAACAGATCATTCCCTCTGGAGTGGGAACGTACTCAGCAAATTTCATTACAGTCTCCCCATGAGTTAATATATTTCTTGTGCTCCAGTAGAAATTTTGAACCGCTGATGAAAGGTCAAGGGTTCACCAAAATCTTGTAGCAGGTTCCTCTGGGGAGAGTTGGTATCTAAATAAATGGTAAAACAATCACTAATGGATATAGAAACATAGATGTTGATCTCAAACTGCATCCACAAACTTTGAGGCGCAGTGATGGTGGATAAATATACATTGCAGGCCTCTGTGTCTGCCTCCATGATAAATGGCTGGACTGGCTGTGTGTGCAGTGTGCTGATTGGCTCGCTGCCCAGTCTATCCATCTGCCTTTCTTTTTTTCCTGTTCCCCTCTTTCTGTATAATCTCTTCTAAATCAATCCAATGGAGGGCACAGAGGTTAAACCACTGTTATCATCAGACGGTAACCGAAAGGTTGTGCATTAGTAGATATTCTCTAATTACACACACACACACACACACACACACACACACACACACACACACACACACACACACACACACACACACACACACACACATCTGTAGACACAAAGGGATATATGAGCTGAGCTCTGAGATTTCCAGCTTTCCTCTTTTTGGCAACAGATCCAGGTTTTTTTTTTGATTACTGGGCATATCAAATAGTTAGCAGTATTCTTTCTGGGGTAGTGATTTCAGGTGGCCTTCAGTTATTGAATCCAGAGAATCTAATATTAAGCAGACGTAAAGAGCTTGCATGGAGTTAAAGTGGGATGAGCAAGCAGCAGCCATCATAACTGATATCCCACACCGTCTCCTAGCCTGCTGTGGTTCCTGTAGCAACTGTAACTGTGTTGCAGTGGGTTCCTTTTACCATCAACAACATATCTCATGGGTATGAACCACTGGCACACTGTCAACTCATTCAGGGGGTCCACTAGCCATTAAAAAATATATTTGTGTTTTTTTTTTATTTCAAGCCATTTATCCTATAGGTATGGACAAGATACTACAAAAACAGGTTTCAGTTGTTTAGGGAAATAAAACCCACTTGAGGTACAGAAGTGAGTAAGATGAGGGGAGACCTTACTACCTCAGCCTCCTTCTACAGTCTGCCAAACAGAAATAATGAAGCTCATGCATCAAATATGTATGATGCAGCTCAAGGGACTGACACCGTTTAAATGCATAACTAAGTGGGCGATACACTAAATAGATAAATGATGTTGAAGCCAAGTAGCAGTTATCACAGCTTGAGGTTGAAGCCAATGTGTAGGAACCTTAAAGTGCCCATGACAGCTACTAGACGCTCCCATTCAAAAACCTTCATTTCACTCTTCAAATACTAAGTCAATCATTGTTTTCAATGAGTCATTATGATCTCAATCTCTTAATTCAGGCCCTCTAAAAAGTGTGCTGGTGATCACTTTGGAAATTATTGCTCCATAAATAAGATTTCAAGACTTATAGGAGCTAATATCTGCAGTGTGGGCGTTGATTAACAGCTGTGATTGACAGTTGGCTCACCTCACAGATGGCTCACCTGCTCTTCCTGGCTCCAGGACTCACACTTAGCAGGTTACTGCTGCAATAACTGTTGTTAGTTAAATTAGGTCAAGTTAGCCCACATGTGTAGGTCTCAGTGTTCCCAGTAAACTCGTCTTAGCTTGGGTTTGAGGTAAGGGGGCTTGTTTCTAGAGGGTGAAAGGCAACACCCCTCATCAACCCTTAATTAGAAATTGAAAAGATGATACCAAACATAAGCTTATACGATTTAAAACTCTTAATCCTATCTCTTCTAATTTATTTGTGTCTCAATATCACTTCCCTCACTCTGCTCCACTCACATTAGTCCAAAGAGCTTGTCTGATAAAACCCATCCCATGCAAAGCTAATTAAACAGGGTGCATGAAAATACGAGGAAAAAAACAGTAAATAGTAAATATAGTTAGTAAATATAGTAAATGATGACTACTCTCTCTTCCTCTCTGTAGGAGTAAAGGTGACGTGTGAGTACAGGACTCACCAGGAGGGGGTGCTGCAGGAGGAGATCACTATGGTAACCAGAGGGAAGAAAGAAAAAAGTCTGAAGGTTAGACTTCAGGCCAGGATCATTGGTAAGTGCATGTGCGCACACACGCAAACACACGCATGCGCGCACACACACACACACACACACACACACACACACACACATAAAACATACATGCTACTATCCACATTTTCATCATAATGTGGATTATTACATAATAAACTTACAAACAGAATATTAATAAATGGAAATAATAAATAATTAAAAGAGCATTGCTGCCAATAGAAATGCCTCATTTGCATTACAAATTGCATACAAACACGAAGTAACCTAAATTGTTAAAGTTATAAGTTGGTGTATACTGGCTCAATAAGTTGTGTTAGATCCTCCAGAATATCCTCTATAAGAGACTGTTTGCTATTGTAATGTTTTAATTTTACATGCTCCCAGTAAACAAAGTGCTACTAAATCTACTTACGATATGCAATATTTAACAGTGATTAAGCATAACAATACCCCCCATATGGGCAAACATATGGGGTCTATATGGGTCTTACTCAATTAGGCCCCAGCTGCAACTCAGTCAGAAGCCCAAATAGCAAACAGGTGGGGCCACCATGGAAACTGGGGACAAACTCAACTGGGACTCAGATTTGCAGCCTAAATTTAACCTTTATCGGGCCCACATGGACATGTTGGGTGGGTAGTACTTATGCTTCACACTACATTAGTATTTAATGCCACTTACAAAATCAACCAAACCAAGTACAAACAAACTTTGTAACAAGGATAAATGGAGCCTACTTTTTATGTGCTAAATGATCATGGTATGAGTACTATACACTCAATGGTTAGGGTAGTATAACACAATAGTGCCATTAGAGTAATGTACAATGAACAGACAATAGAAAGTGTGTTGCTGTAATTCTGCTTTGTCTCAGTTTGACACCTGTAAGAGGATTGTGCTGCCATTACCCCAGCCAGCTGTGTGCTCAAGTTAAAAAAGGAACAAATGTAAAAAACAACTTGGCAGAAGTAAGCCTACGAAGCGGAAGAATCTATTTCATTTAACCAATGTTTTTTTTGGCACTGGGACTGGCACTTTCATCAGGGTGTGTAAAAGAAAAAAGTCTACATATTGTATATTCTACAAAAAGGCTGGATCCTTATTATCCAATGAGAGTTAGACACATGGACAGCCAGCCTCCAGAGGGTGATGCACCTCCAGCACAGAAATGAAAGTATGCGATGAAATAAATCATGAGAGAAATCTCACAGTCATGACATACCATCACAGAATAAGGAAAAACCTGGGTAAATGTTAAAGAAAATAACTCCAACAGAACAGCAAAAGCTTTATTAATTATTGTTAAGAATGCTATACAAACTCTCTAATACTAAAGTCTTCATTCAGTCCTCTTGGTTTCCTAAGAAAGCTTATTCTTTCAGTCAGCTTAATGTTGTCGAGTTGTTTTTTGACATTTTAGTCTTGACACCTGGCAAGTGTCAGAACAAGAGTGAATAGCAAACTTCTTTTTATCTGTCTGTTTGTCTTTCTCTCCCTCTGTCCAGACCCCCACCATGGAACTCCCATGCTGCTGGAGGGGGTGAGGTGCCTGGGTGCTCAAAGAGATGCCCACACAAGGCACAACAGTGACCGTAAGAGGTTGTGATCAAAAGACACACACGTATATCTATATGTATCTACAACAGTTATTATTCAGTGACTGGGCTGAGACCCTGAGTGCTAGCATGGAAACATCCACATTTCCCCAAATTAGAAACAGGTACACTTGACTGGAAAATAATGAGTCTGTGTGATGCTATGTTTTCTATTGTGATATTCCAAAAGTATTCCTTGGAAAGAAATAGGTAGAACAAATGCTGTAATTAAAATGGATGCGTTTTCACAACAATCATGCTGAGTCATGTCAGTCCAAAACTATAGTTGTTTGATAATAAGACTCTGCAACTATTATCCAATTGAAAAAGCCATGTAGCCTCTGTCCCCTGAAACCAGCACTGAACACATGCCAGCCTGTACATGACACACACACACACACACACGCACGCACGCACACACGCACACACACACACACATGCACGCACACACACACACACACACACACGACAAGGAAAAATGAGGAAATGATGGACACACACATATTAGACTGTAACTGCAAATAAAGAGATGATCATTTTTCCACCTACCATTAAGAACATTCCTCAGAATATGCTTCAGCACAATGTTTGTGGTTTTCATCCAGAAACACACAGTAGACTTGGTAAAAAGATAATTTGGTAGTATCATTCAATGTTGCTGATCCAAGCCGGTCACTCATCTGTTACTTAAATGGCTTCAAAAACAGCCAGCTGGCCTGGTGTCACCCACATTTCTTAGGTCTTCTTCTAAGTTTACTACTTGCAGGCAGTAAGGTTGAAAATCAGTATAAGTCAAATCTCAATATAGAATTTGCTAAAAACTAGTTTTGTTAGCAGCGTTTATACAGGATGACACGTTTACTGCTGTAGTTTCCCACTGCAGACACCAAATACACTGATTTCACCTGAAGATTGCTTCAATAGAATTCTCATCGTACTTTTGGCCTATCGTGTTAAGACAATTGATTTGATTTCAGTGACTGAAGTTTATTTGGGACCACTTGCTGAAGTGCACTTTAGCAGCATTAACAGTTTGCAATAAGCCACTTGTGACTGCACAACAGCTTTCTTAACCAATGTCTGCCGTTACACTTAACAATCACACAACAAAACGAGGGTATACCATTCTGTTTCCAAGCAACCATAAATGATAAAATCATGAGGATTTCCATATAACCACTTTGTCTGTATGTATTTTTAACTGTGGCTTGCTAATAAACGTGTATAACTGCAATATTGCATTTCAAAGTATTAAACAGCATGATACTATTTAAATCATTTGCTACTTACTATTTTTTACTGTATGTGGCACATTATTGGAAACAAGCTGTCACTCTGTTATTGCACTAGAAATACTATTATTATCATTTTTATTATCATCTGCAAATCTTTCAAAACTAAAGAATACTTTTCTGTTGGAAAAAAAAATTTATGTGTATGATGACAGCTTTCATCAGCAAATGATTCAAGTCAAATGTGAGATCTTTTAAAGACACTGCCAATGTAACAGAGAAAGAGATTAAATAATTTTCTTCATATATTTGCATGATTGACAGTGCTGCTATAAAGTTTGTGAGCCCCTTAGAGTTGCCTCTATTTCTGCAAGTCCTAAAACTAGATAAAGGGAACTCAAACAAATAAGACAACACAATTTAAACTTATTTATTTATTCAGGAAAATTCTCCAATCTAACATGTTTATGTGAGGCTAAAGTATGTGAACCCTTGCTCTTAGTAACAAGTGTAATCGCCTTTTTCAGCAGTAACTTCTACTAAATGTTTCAGGTAACTGTTTATCAGTCCTGCACATCAGCTTGGAGGAATTGTAGCCCATTCCTCCTCACAGAACAGTCTCAGATCAGGCATGTTGTTGGGCTTCTAGCATGAACTGCTCATTCAGGTTCCTTCCACAACACTATAGAATTAAGGCCAGGACTTTGACTCGACCATTCCAAAACAATCTGGTTATGGTTTAGGTCATATTTATGCAGAAATAGACCATATTCTTAAGGTTTCATCAGTACTGTAAATGTCATGAAATGTGACCAAATCAACAGTCCTGACCAAAGAACTAAGACCGGTCAGGTGATTGATTAGCCTTAGTGGCAATGGAATGTGTGAAATGTCTTGTTCTGGTTTGACTATACTGTATTTATCATAATGTAAATTTAAAAAAGGAAGCTGTAGCCAACAGTGTTACACGTGTTTATTATTAAAATAGTCCAATTATTTGGTGGATTGTCTGAATAAGTTTTGAATGAGACTATTGTAACACCACTATAATGTGTTCATGGTAGATCATCAGCTCCATGCCAGCATTTCAGCATTCACTCTGAGTCATGCTAATACTTTAGCATAAAGCACATCAAATGATTGCATTTTGTGTAGCCTATTGAGTAGTCACTGTTCTCATTTATAAATTATTTTTCAACTCAAATTGCAACCATGAACAGTGATGGTAATTAAACCATCAGTAACAATATCTCAGTAAGCTGGCAGTCCATTTTGTGATAACTGTCAGGAAAATGTAGCTGTCACAAACTAACATGAATCCTGTGAGTTGATCAAACTATAAAATGTAAGCTTTGGCAGTTGTCTTGCTCTACATGCCACTGTCCGTGCTACGTCCTACCAGCTAAAGATGAAAGAAGAAAGGTAGAACCAGTCTGTATCGAGGGTCAAGTTGGTGGTCGATGTTCCTAGCCCCAGTGGCAGTTAAGCAAAGTGAAGTTGAGGCTGTTTACTGTTAAATGTTGGAATGGAGCTCTGATGCCTCCAATCTCCCAAAGACCAAACGATTGACCACTCTGAATACATTTTCTGTTAGTTTAAACATTACTAATGGTGGATGTGTGGCCTCCAGTGTGTGTGCATTTTGCGGTGCAATACAGCAAGTATTATTTTGCACTTGTGTTACCATGTGTCTGTTTACCTGAATGTAAATAAAGTATCCTCTCCCATCATCACATGTAAACTAGACGTGGTTGTGTACTTTTATTTTTAATTGAATGTATATCACATATATTCTGTCTGTTATTTGCTGTGGTTATAAGGTGGAAACTGACAACAAGCCCCACAGGCCAGAAAAGGCTGACATACACAGAACATAGATGAATAAATACACCAGCACTCAGGAAAGTTACTTAGTTTTTTAGTGAAATAATTAAATCCTGTTGGTAAGAATGTACTATCTGGAAGACAAAGCTGGCATGGTCTAAAAATACCTTATAAAAGTTGAAATGCAAGGCAAACCTGCAGTAAACCGTCTTCCTGTATGCCTGTGTGATCATATCTGTTTGAATGGCATACTGTTTCCTCTATAACACAGAGCTCCTTTCATTTCTGGCTCAGGTTGCTATGACTAATATGGGCACACCCACACACAAATGTGGCACACACTCTTGGAACTAAAATCTGGGATGATCAGGTTTAATCTGCAGAGTAGATCTGAAAGTTGACGATAAACTATGATTCAATGTTGGTTTTAAGAAACAGATTGAGAGATTTAATAATATTTGTCCGTTTGATCTGCAAAGAATGAAGTACGCAAATCAAGGAAATGCGACATTGAGGTAAGACACTTTCTGATATCCTCAACTGCTACATCATAAATCTGATTTTTTCATGTTTTTCACTGTATTTACTCTGTCGTGTAATTTGTGCTGCTTCTGGTTAACGAGTTGTTTGAGTCTGTGAAGATAAATGCTGCTCTGTTCTTCTATGTGTTTTGCATAATTTAGCTGTGGTAGACTGAGGCATATGAAAAGTCCATCCATTCCAAAAAAAGATGATACTAGCTAAACATCATGAACAACTTTATCACTCCACTGTCAAGCTAAAAAAGTGCAAATACAAGAATTTTCTAGTGTTTCTGCAGAGCATGTCTTTAATCTTTAGTATAATTTAAATTGTTTTGTAATGTATAGAGGAGCCTTCTCATATTCAAAAAGCCTCAAAAATGTGAAAGCTGAGTTTAAGATTCTCTACTTTAGAAAGATGTTTATTTGCTCAACTTAGCCTGCGGGGAAGATTGTCCTCTGGAATGTAGATAAACTAGTTAAGGTGTGTCACACTGGAAGGTTTCACTGAATGAAATGATTTTTTACTGAGAGAATAAAAAACATGTTCATTACAAATGCTATATAACAAATGACTTGATATACCACATTCAAGTGTTTGTTTATTTGTTTTTCAAAGATTTGGATTGATTTAAATTGGGGGAGAGTTTGCTGAATCTCAGTACTGTACTTTGTGTAAACTGGTTAAATCGGGTTAAAACAGGTTTGCTGTTGTCCATATGTGAGTTAGTGGGACAGATTCAAAGATTTGATTGTTGATTAAAGTTATTGTGTGAGAGAGATTTTAATAGTGGTTAACATTTGATGTATTTCTTACAATGCTGCTTGAAAGTTTGTGACCACAACAATTTTCTTTGTTTCTGCAAAAATATGACCTCAGTTTTATGACTTACGTATAGTAAGTCATAAAACTTGATAAAGAGAACCCAATTAAATAAACCAAACAAAAACATTAATTGTAGTCATTTATTTGTTGAGAAAAATGATTACATCATCTTCTATCTTTCCTATTTGTGCGAGGAAAAAACCCTTGCTTTAAACAATTGTGTGACCCCCTCTCACAGCAATAACTTCAACCAAACATTTCTTGTAACTGTTAGTCATCCATGCACATCAATTTGGTGGAATGTTATCCCATTCCTCCTCACAGAACAGCTAAACTCAGTAATGTTTGTGGGCTAATCCTAACCCTGAACTGCCTGCCTCAGGTCTCTCTACAGTATCTCCACAGTATTTCTGTAGGATTACGGTCAGGACTTTGACTTTCCTTTTCTCCAACCATCCTTTGGTAGAACAACTTGTGTGGTTATTGTTGTTGTCTTTTTTCATAGCCCACTTCCTGTTGAGCTCCATTTTTGACATTCAACATTTTCTTGTAGAATTTGCTGGTACTGTACAATTCAGATATCATAGCTCCCTCAGTGATTGCAGGCTGTCCTAGTCCAGATCCAGCAAAGCAGACCCAAACCATGAGAGGAGGTTATTGTGTTTGAATGCATTGTTTGGCCTTTGTAGACAAAAGGATTCTCATTCAAGCTGAAAGTTTTATTTTGGCCTTCTGCCTATCCATGTGTTAAACTGTAGATGGCAGCAATGATCTTTTTGGAGAGTGTACTGGCTTTCTCTTTGTAACTCTGCCATGCATACCATTGATGCTCAGTGTTCTCCTGATGGTGTACTCATGAAGGTTGACTGTAGCCACTGCAATAAAGGTGTTTAGTTTCCCAGTCATCACCCTGGAATCCCTGTGCCCCTGGACTATTATACACTTGCTCTTGTTGTGATCGTTGTTGTTCCAAACATCTTCATACTGTGTCTTTTTTAAACTTTGTTCCATGGAAGACAAAAAGAGATAGTTGATTGTTAGTTTATATTGTCTGAGCCAGTGGTAGGAGATGTTATAGTTATGTAGATTTGTATGTCTCTTTAATGTGTTGATTTGACAAGCCTTTAGAGGACAGTGTTGTTTGTTATTTAATATGATAGCAATGTTATTTTGCTGGATTTGATGTAAATGCCTTACATGTAACCTGATTGTAAGGTACTATAACAAAGTTTATTTTGCTTCACCATTGTCATATTAGAATTATTAATATATGTTCCCTCATCACTGTAGCTGTTTCTGCTTTCTGGTTCCCATGTATATTATAAGAGTTGCATACTTGGACCAAAGATGGCACCCATTCAGTTCTAGAAGAATTGCTTGGGTGGTGCATATGCCAAAAAAAAAAAAGTTTCAAGCTTCTGGGTTTACTTCTGTGATATGTGTTCCACTGAAAATGCTCAGTTGCGTTTCCCCCACTGGCTCCTCCCATGATTCCCCAGATAGGGCTGGGCAATTATGGCAAAAATCAAAATCACGATTAATTGAATCTTTAACCTCGATTACGATTAATGAAGGATTATCTCCACCCTTGATGAACCATTATGTATTTTCACAGTTTCTTTAGTTTAGTATTTTCCACTGCTGCCCTCACACATGAGGATCTTTAGGGAGGTAAAATAAAGATGTTTTAAGGTGTGACGCTGTGGTTAATGTCTAGTTTACTTGATTACAACTATGTAAAGATCATGGTTTGGGTTCAAATCATCACTGGAGACAAGTTTTCAAATTCTTTAAAGATATGCAACCTTTACTGTCATGGCAACAGTGAACACCACCATTAATTGACATGAGCAAGATTAAGTCGATTAGAGTTTCTAAATGTCTAAATGTTTCGATTATTTTTCGAATAATTGCCAAACCCTACCCACAGACTTTACATTGTGATGAAGTCACAGATTTTTCTGGGCTCAAGATCCTGTCAAAAGTTTTACAGACCCCTCTTTACCATGGTGGCCTATGGGGAAAATGCTTTTTGGGCCGCAGGGATATTGTTTAGCTAGCAGCCACTAGCAAAAAATGGCTGATAGGCTCTTATAATACATCCATGGCAGTGACTTAAATTAAGTCAGGTATGACTTCCTCAGCAGGCTTCTGCAAAGCTGGCCAATCAGAAAAGAGTTTACTGACTGTTAGCCTACTCTAGTCAAGTCCAAACATAAAAATATGGAGCTGAAAATGAGCATAATAGGTCCTTTTTGAATAGTATGTGCTCAATGTGTGTGTCCAGTATTGACTTTGACATAATTGTCCCTCTGCACTGCAGGACATTATGAAAAAGAAGTAAAGGAAGCCAGTCCTCACCCTCATGACAGACCAATGATGGATCCAAAGCAGAGGAAGAAAGGCAGTTCATGTGTCTCTATGACAAGTCATGCTTCAATAGAAGAACCTCTATATTTCAGCAACAAAAACAGGTATGTTTACCACCTTACATTAAACCAGGTGCAACTCTGTAGGTGAGACAATGAGCCCAGCCACATGCTACCTCATGATTAGAGAACATTTTTATTATCATCAGTGTATAATTAAAGAAATCCTTTCTATCGGGGGATAAAATACACAGAGATAGCATGTTATTAGGCTATTATATGCTAAAATGAACTGGCACAGGAAGCAGGGAGCACACTCACTAAATACACAAGAAGAAGGATGATAATAAGAAACAGGTGAATTACGTTATGGGATAATTACGGTGACATGAGAGGGAGACACCCAAGTCACTGGGTCTGTGTTTCAACTGCGTAGTATGTGATCTAGAGTATGTGAGAAGTTCCTGGATGGTTTACTAGATTCTACAGAAATGCAAAGTATGCATCAAGAGTTGACTACTCACTCTCAAATTACCCAAGATGCAACGCAACTTCTGGAAAAAAACAAAAATACAAACTTCACAGATCACCACCTCGGTGGTTTCAAGTTAGCTACAGTGGGGGTATGTTCGCTTACTGTTTTCAAAATAAAAGCACCAATTCTATCGTTATGGTTTTCTTAATAATAAAAGGCAACTGGTGTTTTATTTTGTGAAAATGACAGGAAGTGCGTTACTCACTACGGCTAGCTCCGAATTCACAGGAACAAAACTTTAAACAGGTGATAACAGGCTCATTTAGCCTCGCCTACTGCTCCTACTGCAAATTGCCAGAATCCACCGCTGCCGGAAAAAAGACCAGATCAGAGCCAGGATTGTGTCTGATGGAGTGTCTGACAGCTGTCAATCACTGCTCACGCACACAGGCCTCCCCTTCCTCCTCAGCTCGGTCAAACTCATATCTCAGAGTTTCTAGGTAAGGTATAGCCATGTGAAAGTCACAGTAAAGCGTTTTAGATCTAGCTGTGTGGAGTGTAGTTCATGTATTACCGATTGTGTGCACGTGGTCGCGTGCCCCCGCGCACACGTCAGCCTCCTCTGGGGGAGGGACTTTGGAGGCAGGGCAGGAGTGCAGCGGAGAGGGAGGGGGAGGGGGAGGGATTAAACACAAGCAAACACCTGCTCTCAGTAGTGATGGGAACGGCAGTTCTTTTTACTGTACTGAATCTTTAGAATCCGTTCATTAAAATGATTCGTTCAAAAGATTCGTTCACCGAATCGTTCAGTGCTCTCCAACTCCCTGAACTGATAAAGAGCCAAATTATCCGTCATTCAGTTCATGATTCAGCCCTGAGGTTCACGTTCACTTACTGAGGGACGGTGCGTTCAATGACTATATTATACAATCATTCGCGGGAGACGCAGCGCTGCTTATACATGCACTAAAAATATTACACAGTGAAAGTGTCCTCTGTGCACAGTAAAATAACATAACATGATGCTACACTGATGTTAGCAACACAGCGCTAATGTTAGCAGTACATGTACTGAACATGAATCAACTCCTCAGCCCTCAGTGCCCTGAGTCAGTGAATGACTGACACAGCGCCACTTTCAGCAGTTCGCGAACGTGATTCGTTCGCGAACGATTCATTGAACGACATGCTGAGGACATGAATCTCGTTCACGTACTGTGCTGAAAGTGGCGCTGTGTCAGTGTTGTCGTTCACTGAGTGTTTCGTTCGCAGTGAACGAGTGAGTGAGTCGCGGCAGTTCCACTCCCGACCGGCAGCCATGCTCGCGGCTGAGCTCAACTGAACTGAACTGAGAAAGGAACGAATCAGTTCATGAAGTGATTCAGTTCACTTGGTTCACTCAAAAGATTCGTTCGTTCGAACGACACGTTCGCGAACGACACAACACTAGCTCTCAGTGTAACAGCTAAATGGAAAAACACGGGATGGAGAGAGACTGAACCACAGTGTTTCAACATACATTACATGTTATGCTGGTTAATGACAGCAGTTAACTTGTAAGCAGTTATGAATGATCTCCACTGTGTGTGTGTATATCAAGAGGTAGTGAAGAGTATTAATACTCAGCTCAGTAACGTTACTTATCACATTTTTCATAACAAGCATAACAGTAATGTGCAGCGCTGTATGTTATGGAAGACTGTGATAAGAGGGCTTTTTAATGTACTATTATAACGGGTGCTTTATATCAATCTCTAATCATCATTTTATCTTATTAAGCAGGCTACTCTACATGCAAATGTGCAGCCTTGTATCGTCTGGTGTAAAATACAATTTAAAAAAGTCACGTAATGTGCAACGTTGTACAGTGATATAAACATAACATATAAATATAATATATATATATATACATATATATATATATAAATATAAACAAATAAAAGTCACATTACCGTTCCCGCTGTATGTTGAAACAGAGTGGTTCAGTCAGCTGTTCTGTCTCTCTCCATCCCATGTAGTAGTAGTGACCGGTTATGAAGCGTTTTTCTTTTGAAGATGGTTTCTTGGTTTGTATCGTTTTGTGTTTTGCATCGTTTCTCTATTTGCAGCGTGTTTGATGCTGCTGCATTTGTCTTTGTTTTTTGCAGCACGTTTTTTCATTTGCACCACGTTCCTCTTTTTGTACCACATTTAGACTTGTGTTGTGTGTTGAGTTTGCAATTTGAATCGTTTCTGTACTTGAAGCTGTTTTCCTTAACTGAGATGCACTAGGCTGTTGCAGTGCGTTTGGCCCTTGTCGGCCACTGTAAGTATGTAGTATGCAGTTTCGAACACAGCCACTAACTCCAGAAGGAAGTGGGCAGATAAACTCCCTGCAAGTGTATCTGCCCATTTCGTCACCAATGTAAGTAGAAAAGTAAAACAGCAAGTAAAACAGAAAATGCAGAACTGAATAATGGGAAAAAAAAAAAAAAAAAATGACCTAAATACATAACACGTACATGCAGTGCAATACCAAAGCTCTCATAATACTGCATATGTCACATCTAGGAATCCCAAATCTGCTGAGATAGACAGGATGGATGCAAACTGCAAGGAGAGACCTACATCACCAACTTGTTTGTCTCTGAAGAGTGGAAGATCACGGACTCCACCACCAGATTTTAACTCTGGAAATATAGAAGACAGGCAAGTCTTTTTGTCTGCCCTTTCACTTTATTTTGTAGTAATGTTACAATGTTAGAGTTAAACTAAAATGTTAGTTCAGTCAAAGCACTGAAAGTGCACTGGCATAAGCTGTTTTTTTTGTTTTTTAAAAAAAAGCTTCACAAACATTGGCTCATTCATAAACTGTGTGGCAAGTATCATCCAGTCATGCAGGTGTACAGTGCTGACCTGACACTACCATTATTTACTTGTTAATTATTACATTTCCATCAATTATTACAGTTCCATCTACCCCCCAACTCTCAACCCCTTAAGTGGTATTTAATTTTGTTGATTTAACTTAATATTGTGCTAATGTAAATTTATTAGGATTATTATCTCTTTCAGCATAATCTTTAAATGCTGCTGAGATTTTTTTGAGAGCTCAAATCTCTACTGAATCTGTGTAACAATTTGATATAAATGGTCCATTCAAGTGTCTCTGTCTAAACTAAGATTAGACAAAAAAATAGTCAAAAGTATGTACACACGTTTCACAATCTGTGTCAATATCTGAAAGCACAGAAACATTGTCACACAGTTTACAAATTTTAGTCTTAAGAAAGCATAATGTGGACACAATGCCTTTTATGATATTTGCTGTCACGGTGGAGTTAAAATCACTTCATAACATTTTGGATAAAAACTCTGTTGGAGTAATCATAAGGAATATTTTTGCTATAATTAAGTGTGTTCCTTGTTGTCTGTTTACAGGAATGTGCCACCAGATGGGCCACTGGCAAAACCGGTATGTATAGTACTTTCTGTTTTGAAAGCCTGTTTGCTTTCAAATTCATCATTATTTTTTTATCTTGTCTTCTTGGTGCACAGGACCGCACACTTCCACCACTGATGGAGGACTGGACAAAAGAACACGTGAAAGAGGCTGATTGTTAGACTTAGAATATCACCACAAACTGCACAGAATCTCTATGACCAAGAGTTGTCAGGGGCTTGCTTGCTCTCTTATGAGAAACAAGACCTGTTAGAATTAGGTGTTCCCGGAGCACCAGCAATACAAATCATGCGGCAGGTTGAGAAGTTTAAGCCAAGTGTGAGGATACAAAAGAGTTATAATGAATCCAGAGAAGGCGAACAATGGAAAAGTACAGATGTAAAGATGCACAATGTGTCAGTAAATATGGATGAATCAGTGGAAGATGATACAATGTCATCAGATTCAGGAATTCAAAGTGTAAACTCCACAGTGCTGATAATAAAGAACGCAATAAGCAGAATACGATCTGCAATAGATCAGACAACAGCAGATGACAAGCTGTTATATACAGCAGAACTTACTGATAATGCAACATTTCTGCAGCTAAAGAAGCCAATATGTCAGATTCGGCCCTTTGACAAAAGTAACACCTCCATCTTTTATGCACAAAATGACATATTTCCTGCTGTAGCAGGTCCAAGTAATCTTCTTGATCCTGTCCATGAGTACCAGCTTCTGCCCAGTGCAAATGAGGCCAGTGAAAGAGAAATCCTTTATGAATTCACAAAGGAAGCATTTAGTTTTTCAGCAAGCTGCATGAAATCACGAACTAACGGGACTATTCATTTTGGAGTGAAAACCCAGCCAGGTCAGGGACATGGTCAGATAGTTGGGCACAAGATCACCTCCTTCAGTAAATACAATGAGGCATTTGAATCTTGTCTGAGTGAATATTTTGAGGAACAATACATAAATGCTGCCAGAATGTGCATAAGGCCTCCTAAATTCATTCAGGTTCACAATCAAGATGGAACAACTTCAGACAAATGGGTCATTGAGGTCGATGTTGTTCCAACATATTCCAAGACACAAGAGAATCTTTTCTACACCTTCTTGAATATTGCATCAACAGAAAAGAAGCAACAATCCAAAACTGAATGTCTCTTTGTCCGGGATGGTACAAGGTCCATCAATATTTTAGCAGATCCAAATCCTCGCATAGTCCAAGAGAAGATGAAAGATTTGATTGATAAAGTCAAATGCTGGGCATCAGCACGCAAGTCAGCTGAAGAAAAGCCAGAAACACAGCCCTCCCGAGGCCATCAGGGTCACAGGCTCAAACAGCTGATCACTCATGGAAGAGATTCATTCGAGAATTACATTCAAGTCATTGTTGTCACTGACAAATGTCACTCAAGCCAACTTGAGCACTTAGATTTTCTGAAAGAGATGAAGTTGTTTGCTGTCCTTGAATTTGACCCAGAGTCTGATGTGAATGGAACATGCAGTTTTTACAGAAGAGATCGCATAGCCAATCTACACTACCCACACATGTACACCACTCAGGACAATGTAACTGCAGTTATTGGAAAGCTGAACTTGTTTAAGCAAACAAGTTGGATTTTCTGCAACGGACGGGTGAATGAGGAGGGTGAGACAGACAAACCACTAACAGCTAGTGAATGGCTCAAGAAACGCTCTGGTGATATCAACAACATGATTTCGTTTCTCTTCAACCCGGATTTGCTCTCCAAAGATGGACTCCTAGTGGTCTTCATTCTTCACTCAGTTGTTGCTGACATCTCAAGTCCTGTTTTGGAGGCCTTCTGTGCAATGTATCGTACACTGGAAGGGGTTGACAATATGTTGTGCATATGCAAAGACTCCACTGTGTTCAACCAGTGGAAGCAGCTGATAGAATATCGCTGTAAGGAAGACATCACCAGTAAATGCATCTATGAACTGAGTCTGAATGAAATATCAAGCACCATCAAAAAGCTTAAAGAACCTCAAACACGATCTTCTCAGAGATACCTGCCATCCACAGGCTCTAGCTCAATCCTCCTGAGCAAAAAAGATGAGGAGCTGATGACTGTTTTGGACATCTTGTGTGAAAATGAGTGTGAAAACACAGAAATTGAAACAAAGGAGTCCTTTCGGGAGTTCAAGAAGAAAACAGAGGAGAATTTTTACAGAGGAGGACAAGTTTCATGGTGGAACTTCTACTTCTCTGAGAAGCCAGGCTGCCTGCCATTCATCAAACGAGACAAATACAAAGAGCTGTATGATCTAATCACACCTGTAGAAGGTTACACATACCCTTGTGTTATGATCAATCTCCTTCATAATCCAGGATGTGGGGGAACAACTCTAGCGATGCATGTTCTTTGGGCTCTGAGAAGTAAATTCAGATGCACTGTTGTTAAAAACACCATGGCAACAAATCATGAAATAGCAGCCCAAGTCATGACACTGTTGACTTATGGCAAACAGGAGCAGCCAGGCTATACACCTGTTCTCCTCTTGGTGGACAACTGGGATGATGTAGAGGGCCTAAAGCAATGCATTCTGAATGGGGCCAGGGAACGGAATAGTCTCATGGTAATACTGAATTGTGAAAGAACCCAGTTCCCTGTTGAGAACTCAACAGGCAGCCGCATTGCAAATGTGTTCATCACCAACAAGCTGTCAACCAAAGAGCAGAGTTTGTTTTCTGAGAAACTTCGACAACTCAAGGATTACCATGAAAAACCTGAGACTTTCTATGCCTTCATGATCATGACAAATAATTTCAGTGAGGATTACATTACTAATCTTGTGACCAACACTCTGAAAGATCTTGACACCACTACCCAACAGGGAAGGCTTTTTTCCTTCCTAGCTTTGCTGAACACATATGTCAATGGATCCTACATGTCACTCTCTCTGTGTGAAGAGTTAGTGGGGATAAGAAATCCTCTGTGGAAGCGAGAAACTCTTGATGATAAAATGAATCCCTACTCCACACTGCTGATCACTTTCACAGTTGAAGAGCATGGCACCTATCAAGCAGTACGATTCTTACACCAAATGATTGCTAGTAACTGTCTTCAAGTCATTACCCAGAAACACAAACTTTCTCTGGCTGAGATAACTACTGACCTTTTGTTATATGACAAGGTCTACAAGTCATGCATGGGAAAGGATTTCCTGGTCCAAAACATCCAAAGCATGCTCATCACACGTCACAGAAAAGATCAAGGTGATGACACAGACTCACTGTTCTCTCCACTGATTGAAGAAATAGGTAAGGACGGACTTGACAAAATTGTGAACCTCTTGGAAAGTGCCATTGAGCGATTCGACCGAAGTGCAACACTGCCACAAGCACTAGCAAGACATTTCTGCTTGAAAGAGAAAGACTTTGAATCTGCCCTCAAGTGGGCTTTGGATGCACAAGGGAAAAAATCTAATTCCTATATTTCAGATACAGTTGGACAAGTGTATAAAAGCCAGCTCAAAAAGAAAATGGAAGATTCAAAGGTTTCAAAGGATTTCACTCCTGAAGCACTTGACAAATGCCTAACCTTAGGATCCAAAGCTGTAAATGCATTCCGGGATTCACAGGAACTCGCCAAGAAGGATGAACAAGTTGATCCATTTGAACTACATAACAAAAAGAGACCAAAGTCATACAACACATCAGGCTATGTCGGAGAGACAGAAGTCATAATGATCCTTCTTGACATGATTAAAGAGTCTCCTCTTTTCGCTGTTCGTGACCAACACCAAAGAGATAAAATGTTACAATTTCTCAAAGGTCACCACCCAGTGAGCAATTTATGTGATCACAGCAACACAAATATCAAGCAGTTTGTCCTTGTCCTGGCAGACCATGAGAAATTTCTGGTCTCTCTGAAGCCAAGGCTAAAGGAGATTTTCAATCTTTTTGAGAACTACTTCACATACCTAAAGCCTAGGTCAGTGGAAAGGGAGACAGCTGATGAAAGAAACAAACGAAAGCTTTCTGATTACTTTGGAAAATACCTAAAAATATTCAGTAACTCAGAACAAGAAAAAGCATCTGAAAAAGCAAGTAACCCCAATCTGAGTCTTCGACAGGAAATTGAGGATCAGAGGCAGTATCTGGAAATGAAGCGAGCAGATACGTTTGCTGGACTTCTGCAGTGCCTGACTTCAGAAGTCTACGGTATGGAAATGGAGCATATTCTGAAAAAATGGCAGTTCATCTTGGACAAGTCATCACATAGATATGTGTCAGATACAGTTAACTTCATCCTGGCAAACATAGTTCTACACAGCATCAAGCCCTCCTCTAAACTGCTGTATAAATATGAAAAGTTGGTCGACCTTCTCAATGAGGCACTGCAAAACGAGGGTACACGTTCAAATTTGACAGAGCTGTACTACCTCTCAATGCTACTCATGTGGCCTACAAAAGACCAACGGCTTGAAAACTCAGTGGCATATAAAAATATCAGCACATACGTCACATCAGCCAAGAAATCTTTTCATCGACGCTTCTCCCACATGTTTCCAGCAAGGAGTTCTATTGCTCATTTCTTCCTTGGGAAATCCAATGGACTGAAGCGAATTATTTCCAAAGTGAGGCTTGATCAAATTTTGATCCGTGTTTCAAAGCAACAAGCCTCCAGCAATGGTCAAAGTACTCAACCACGTAACTTGCACTATCTCTGGCAGAGTGGTGCAGCATGGAAAGAGCCTGAGGTCCAGGAAAAGCTGTTACGCACTAAAGGACAATCAGAAAATGGAGACATTTATGTCAACTATGGTGGCAACCTAAAAATGCTGGTGCGCCCAGTCTACCTGGGTGATATTCGAAGTGGATGCAGCAGAGAGGAAGTATCTTTTTACCTAGGATTCACCATGGAAGGCCCTGTGGCCTATGATATTAAGTATGAAAATGACCAATGAGCATATTCATTCAACCAAATGACAATTTTTAAAGAAAAGATATAGCTGGTGTACACCTCCCTTCCAAATTAATATATTTTTGGTGTTGTATTGTGTCTGGCTTTGATCCAGAAGTGAGTGGCATATCACCCAGTGTTTGAGAATGATTACTTGCTCGTAGGCCATTAAAGCACGCTCAACATTGTGGGTTCATGTCTGTATCCCAGTCTTCTTTTCTTCATGATTATCTGGACTGTAGTCCTTCAAAGGACTACAGTACATCATTACAGAGTGAAGGAACGAACAATGTTTATTTGATGTCAAATGTACAGTTTCTTTGAAAATATTTTTTATGTAATTGTACATCCAAGCTAGTTACTCTATTACTATGATTTATTCCATAAAGTACATCTAGACTTCTTCATAAAGACCAAGATCCAATTCTATGTCAGTCTAGCAATGTCATTGTTTCATGCATGCTTGGTAGAGTATTCCACTCTTTTACACATTATATATGTTATTGAAGGCATTTTTTAAAGATTATGATTGCAGATCTCAGTAATGGGAAAATCAAACCATACAAGCACAAGTGCTTTTACTTAAATGTGTATCTGAGGTCTGAGTTGTTAAGGTTGAATTCATGTTTATCTTATCTTTTATCTTTTTTTAAAAACATATATGTTCTGTTTGTTTTTTATTTGGATTATCTGTTGTTGCTTTGAGAGCTGTCAGTCTTCCATGTACTATATTTTCTACGGAAGACAACCTTTTTTTAAGATTATGAATGTTTGTGTAGTATTTCCTCCAACAGATCTCAAAGATGGGAAAACCAAGTGCCTTTACCTAAATGTGTGTCTAAGGTCTGAGTTCTTAAGGTTGAATTCATGTTTATCTCATCAGTAAAAAAAATTAATATATGATTCAGATTACTTTTTATTGGATTTTGTGTTGTTGTTTTTGTTGTTCTTACTGAGAGCTGGCATACTGTAATATTGAAAGCGGATGTATTTGATGTAATGATGATATGATCTGTTATTATGATCTAGGATTAAAATTGTAACACTCACGACAAACTGAATGGATTAAAATTGTAACACTGATGACAAACTGAATGTGTTCTTAAGTATGAGAAGATCCTTTACACTGATAGCACATTACTAGCCTATAATGAATTTCCCGTCCAGGTTGCAACATCTGGGGCATCATGTATAACCAGTACGTGCACACAAAATGGGGGCACTGAGTCTTTCTCACCTCAGTCACTTAACTGATGAAATATCATCATCAGTTATAGAAAACCAAAATGACATGAACAACTTCAAAGAACTGCAGAACAGACCATTAATAGATTATTTTAATACTGTGCACATATCACTAAGTATGATTATAGTTGCTTGTTGTATGTAGTTTTTGTTTGTCTTTAATGTAAATAGAATATTAAACCGCAATAATTAAAATATATATATTAGGCCTAAATATACAAGCTTTACTAATTATTATAATTAATAACAATAACAATGATAACAATACTACTACTACTACTACTAATAATAATAATAATAATAATAATAATAATAATAATAACAAGAAAATCTGGACATAAGATTTCACCCCTGATATTGATTAGAGAGACCTATACTATCACACAAAGGGTTTGTAAATGTAGACTGCATGGCTTGGTGCTTGATTTTATACCCCTGTGGCCATGGGTATGAATAAAACACTCCAATTCAATGAATAACAGGTCTGTCCCAATACTTCTGTTCTATTAGTGTGTATACAGTCACTGGCCACTTCATATGTGCAATCTAATTCAACTAAATACAACAGCTCTGCTATAAATTCTACATTTGTGAAGTTGATATATTTTCAGTGTTTGTTAACATGTTAGAAAGCTGATAATTATACTTCTTGTTTATTACTGAGGTCACACTAAGTGATGGTGGAGTACTGGGGTGCATGTTATTGAGTGATGTTCCTAATATTTTGCTCCCCTTATGTAGGTTTATGCAGTGGACAAAATATTAGGAACATAATTCAATATAATGCACCCTAACACACCACCATCACCTACTATAAGTTCAATAATAAAACACGAAGCAGAATTATCATGCCATGTATTTGTAATGTAATAATATCTAATTATACATCATGTATATTGTATGTATATGTAGATTGCATTAGATTGCACAGGTGTACCTACTGAAGAGGCCAGTGAGTGTATGTGGCTGGGTGGGAAAATGTGATGTTATTTGTTAACACAACCAGATGGCACTGTGTACATTGAGAGGACAACATCTTTACTGTACAGTGACATGACCACGCCATGCCGACTGTTTTAGAAGGTAAATATCTTGTAACATTTGTGACTGTTGGTATGAAATATCAAGTGATGCTCATTTAAAGTTAATGGATACCTACAGTTTGTAAGGCGTTGAGCATATAGTCTAGCGAGGTATCCAATATAATTGCCGTATTGTGGTGTATTTTTGATTATGCTCCAGGAAAGATACACAAGTTAATATGTACTGTATTTTGTAAAATTGTAAAAATTTCAAGACCTGTGAATGTATGACCAATTGTGAATTTGTGGGCATTCTATGTCGGATGGATGAGCCATTATAGTTATTTTAACATGTGCGATATGGACATTTTAGATCACATACATTTTAATTAGTTAAATACCAAAAATAGTAGTCTATTATTTGAGACATTTTAGTGTTTGGAATTTCAAAATGGCTTTAAATTAGGGGCTGGATTTTGGACTGACTACTGCTCAACAATCTCGTAGCCACAGGATTGTTTTTTGCTGTTCATTACAAGATGTTGATAATTAAATATTTAAATTTGTCAGGGATTTGCTTGGTTTTACAGTTATACAGTAGTCATTCCGGTCCATCACCACCGGGTGTCAGTGGTACTCTTTTTTTTGTCTCTCAGGTACACTTGTTGGTATTGTGAGATATAGATACATCACCTCCTGCTCTGCCTGGCATCCACATTTTCATTTTTTGGAGAATGTACTGATGTTTACACATGAATAATAGAAGTGCTCTGAGCAGTGTAAATTTTTTCTTTGGTTTTGCTCATTTATGTTATTTGACTTTAAAGGACTTTCTTGAATTCTTAGTTAGCTTGTGGTGTTGTGTTCTGGGACAGTTTGATTTATACTGGACTGTTATTGAGCAGTGTTTTCTAGGTTTTGGTTTGCTCTGTTTCTCTTGTGTGTTTTGTGTCCATCACTCCTCCTGCGTTCATGTGCTCCTCCTCACATCTATCACCTGTTCCTTGTTGTCTGATTAATTCAGTTTGTGTTTAAGTCTAATTTTCTGTTCAGTGTCTTTGTTGAGTCATCTGTTCTGTTGAGTTTTCTCAGCTTTCTCAGCCACAAAAAAAAAAAAACTTTTTCTTCAGCCCTGCTTTTACCTTCAGTCTCTGCAATTGGGTTCCACTACTGACACTACATAGGACTGTGTGCTGTGTAGTCTACTGTCTTCCTTGTGCACAAACACCATCATTAAGTTTACAGTTGAGACCACTGTGGTAGGACTGATACAGAACGGAGACGAGTCTATAGACTGACTAGTGGTGCTCCACAAACAACCTGACATTAAACATCTCCAAAACAAAGGAGACAATAGTTAGTTTGAGGATCCTGCTCCGTTTAAACATCAAAGGAAACATCGTGGAGAGAGTGCCTTCCTTTAAATTCTTAGGTACACACATGTCACAGAACCTTACATGGACTCAGAACACCACTGCTCTGGTGAAGAAGGCACAGCAATGACTATTTTCTGAGGACACTGAAAAATATCAAAACTGTCCCAGAAAAGTTAGAATTATATAGCACCTTTCACAATCCTGAGGGGATTTTACAGAAAGAAAAAAAAAAGATTAAAAAATCAAACAAAACAGATTAAAATAAACAGAGGAGAAGGAAGAGAAAAAAAAAGTTGCAGGAGGTTGCAGTCGGAGGATCTGAGAGACCAAGAGGGAGAGTAGGGTGTCAGGAGTTCACTGAGGTATACGGGGGCCTGGTTATGGAGGGCTTTGAAGGTGAGAAGTAGTATTTTGAATTTTATCCGGGACTATACTGGTAGCCAGTGAAGCTGGGGGATGATGGTGGTGATGTGGGACTCATACAAAAGCTGCTGTCTCTGTAGGGCCACAGATATCATCACTCAGGACACCCACACTTCACACTGCTGCCCTCTGGAAGGCAATGCAGGTCCAGGAAATCCTGCACTTACAGACTCCTCAACAGTTTTTACCCAAGTGCCATTAAAATGATAAACTCATTAACTGTGTAATAGTGCTGGCACGTGCAATTAAATCAGCAACTACTGCCTTTATTTATTAACACATCTATATTTATTACTACCTCCTATATTTATTACGGGCGTTTTTTATTGTTATATGTGTCTCATTGTATGTTTTTTATGTTACTGATTAACCACAGAAGACACACAATTTTGTTGTATAATAAACGTCATAAACAATAAAGGCATTGCATTGAACTGAATTGTATGCAGCCTCAGCCTCAGTCTGAGGTAATGTATTACTGGAAGCCATGCAATGTTATTGTAATAACTCGTCATTCATTAACACAAATGATTTGTTATCTCCTCCACCTTCAGTCAGAATGCTAATTACTCTGTAACTGGAAATCATAAATTAATATGAATATGAACCAGGAAACAACATATTATACTTTGAATCTCTCTCTCTCTCTCTCTCTCTCTCTCTCTCTCTCTCTCTCTCTCTCTCTCTCTCTCTCTCTCTCTCTCTCTCTCTCTCTCGCCCTCTCTCTCTCTCTACTACTGTACTTAATAGCCTACTTACAGTTCTATAATCAAAACAATCAGCTATGTTATAAGCATGATCAAAATAGAGTTTAATTTGATGAAAGATATTCATATTTTCTTTTTATATTCTAAAACCACTGTACAAAAAGCTATTCAAAAATCTTGCAGTATTAAGTTATTTCTACATCCAGCAGTTATGGAGCAACATTAGTACACATTAGTACTACAAATACGATATTCACTCTCTTTTAGCTGTTTTTGCTGTCCTCCTGAGGGAAATATCTGTTTCTATAGTTGCTAAATGCTCCAATATGGTCACCAGCTGGTCTACAGCTAACTATGTTTGTTTGCTATTCTCTACTTTAACTTTAACCAAGTAGGTTTTGCACTTAAACCTTACGAAAACATACACAAGTATTAAAAATGATCCCCAAACCATGTGGTCTAGTAAAAAGACTATATGAAAAAAATATGGGAATAAACATTGAACATCAACATATCCGGCAATTTGTAACATTTACCAGGACAATAAATGGTTGTTATTTCCTTATGATTTTATGAAGTAGGCATCTTGCTTCCTTGATTGAGGTAGTGATATAAGACATTTACAGCATGCATAGAGACTTTACACTTTCCATACTCCACAATGATCCTTCAGATGTGGACCTAGTCATAGATACTATTGATGGGAAGGAATGACATGACCAAACAATATGACCACCATTCAATGCTTCAACATTATGAGGAAATCCTGCACCGCTAATTTAAATAAATGATCATTCAGCAAAGTAGCTGAGTGTTTTTCAGTGCATGAGGCTTCAAGGCTACAAGGTCAGATCTTCAAGCATAAGCTCTGACACACCCCGCTGAGCGGATAGACTGATGTATTGATAAAATAGGGAGAGTCCAAATTAATCATTTCCCACCCTCGCATAATGGCAGCTACACAGTGCACAACCCACTTTCAGTATTTGTTTTTAACCATTAACTTAAACAACAAGGAAATGGTTTACGAGAACAGCTCAGATTACAAGGTCAGATCTTCAAGTGTAATTCACAATCATCTTCCCACACACA
This sequence comes from Scomber japonicus, assembly GCF_027409825.1. Lineage (NCBI taxonomy): Eukaryota > Metazoa > Chordata > Actinopteri > Scombriformes > Scombridae > Scomber > Scomber japonicus. Next base: position 38,949,631 of record NC_070579.1, on the reverse strand, counting down.
CAGTAAATCATAAACAAACACCATCACGTTTTGCCACACTAACAGACGTGACTCACCGAGCATCAGCGTGTATATAAAGAGCAGAGCAGCCTCCTCTCATCACTGATACCTGAAGAACATCACCTCACATTTACTTGACAAGGTAAGACACCTGCTGCTTTGACTTTTTCTGTCTATCCAGACTTTTCATTCAGTGGAGCTTATGTTTCTGTTCTCCCTCTCAGAAAAATCTTTAGATCTCTGTGATCACCATGAAGACTGTCCTCGTCCTCTCCATTCTCTTCTGTGCTGCTTTTGCAGGTCAGACACTTTAGACTTAACACACACCATCATCAGTCAGCAGTCCACTAACATTGTATCCTATGGTTACCCTTTGCACCTTGTGTTTTGGAGTACAACACTATGTACACTACTGTTACTAACAGGGTGATGTTTTTTTCTGCAGCTCCAGCTGAAGACAAAGAGAAAGCTCTAGGTTAGTATTGATGGTTTGGTTTAAAATACACAGAGACATTAAGAATATAAGATGCTTATATCTGACATCAATATTATTATTATTCATCCACAGATGCAGCAGTGGTGGTCCCAGAGGAACAGATGGCTGTTGAACGAGGTATTCTTTAAATCTAATGCAACTTTTTTCGACATAGTTTTCTGTTATTTATGTTATTTGGTCTATACCATGACAACCATTAAATGTGTTATGTTAATGGCTCTGGGGATGGTGTTGGTGCATCTATTGCTCCTTTTCTTTGGTTTAAGACCAAATATCAGCAAAGCAACAGAACATTCCTATTAGTGTACGCTACACTTCATGTTCAAAAAGAATGCTAACATGCTTAACTTAAATGATCATAGTGCTACTAAATGCTTATCTATCTGTGGCATCATCTTATTTTTTGTGTATGTGGTATAATGTAATCTGTTGCCACCAGATGTACTAGACATGTCACAGGGGGGGCTTCCAAGTTAAAGCCAAGTTGACAGACAGTCATGTTGGTTAATTTAGCCAGTTGTTCAGTAAACAGACTAAACCTTTAACTCAAATTAGTCTTTATTGTATTTAAAATAACCCAGCACTACAGGGTTATGGAAATGTTTTGTTGCATTTTCTTTTCAACAGAAAATGGCCTGCAAGGTAATATGAAGGTGTGCAGCAAAATTGCTGGTACATCCTTGAATGACGTCCATGACCTGTATAAGGTCAGGTCTTTGAAGAAAGCCTGATCAATCTTGGCTGATTTGAGCCATTCCTTATGGTGTGAATTTGTGTTGCTACCATCAGGGTGCAGATACAATCTGCCACAATGCAAAACAAACAAGTTCAAAAGGTCATTTATTCCTGCTGCTATCAGCCTTGTAAATGACACTGAAAATGTAATTGGTATTTGGTATTTGTTGTTGTATTTATTGCTGTGTGTGATGTCTGTGTATTACTGCTGGCTGTAAATCAACTTTGCCCCCCAGGGTTAATAAAAACTTGAACTTTGAAGCTTGAACCAAACACAACAGTTAATTAATCAGACTCAGGCTGTAACTTATGTATTGGTTGTGTTGGTTTGTTTGTTGGTTTGCGCTATATAAATAAAACTGCCTTGCCTTGCTTTGTTGGTAATATCACATCACTTTGACATCCTTATTTAACAGAGATGGAGGAGACAATGATGAAAGAAGAATTTGTGCCAGAAGATTCTGCCCCTGTTCCCATGAACGGTAATCAGAATAAACAACTATATATTCTACAACAGTGAAATACATATTTAAGTTATCAGTTCAACTTTGTCAAGCACATGCTTCCTACTGTTCCACATTTGGCTGTGCTGTAGATACATTTTGATGAAGTTAAACATATTTTTAAAGACAAATTTGCACATCATTTTACCACATATTGTAGAGAAAACACACATTTAAGAAGACTTAACCAACATATATAGACATGTTTGATAATGTAATACATATGGATAGTCTGCATATAATATCATATAGTACAGTTCAGTTTTATTGTTTCTTCAAGAATGTTACAAAAGTTCGAGCACTCACCATGCACAGCCAATATTTTCTTAAGTAAATCTAAATGAATCACCACACACACTGACTTTACTCTGACTTTATTAGGAGCCGTTTGCTGTTGTTTGCTCCTAATAAAGTCACTGTAAAGTCACTTCAGTGTACAGTGGTTAATTTTGATTTGATACTTATATATGACTATTCATTGTGTTGAGTCTATCCTAAATCAACTAAAACTCTGTTTTTGCAGCTCGTGTGTTTGAGGAGGCAGCAGCACCTGAATGTAAGAGTCATTTCACAGATTTGATGTTTTACTTATGTTTAGTGTGTGTATGTGTGAGGGTGTCATGGCAAACATTACTAATGTCATATAATATAATGCTAGGATGTCCAAATGAAGATAGGCTATCAGTAGTTTCTGCATGTGTAAGGGGCATTAACTAAAACCTGTTGAATGTTTACATCACTGTTACTGTTCTACAAAAGATACCAGACACATTTCAGCATTGAAAGAACATTTTTTGCTGTTGTACTTAAAGTAGCAGCTGTAGAATCTGTGATTAGCAATGCGTAGCTCAGTCTAAGTAAACTTAATGTTCTCTCTCTCTATAGCTCGTAACTTCTGCCCAGACGGCTGGTTCAGCCACGGCTCTCGCTGCTTCCTGTTCGTCAACACTCCCATGTCTTGGTACAATGCTGAGGTATTGCTACTGTTGTATGTCTATGTTGTTAATCAGAGCAGTCACTCCCATTGAGCTTTTACACGGTGAACATCATGAATGGAATTATAGCTTTTCCTTTCATTTGATACTTACCGTACTCAGTTTTTAACTGTTTCCACTACTAATGCTAATGACGCTAACATATTCTACAACACAGACTTGTATATTCTACACTAGCCCACAGCTTCAGAATAGTTATAGAAATTGTCAGTATGTGATCATCATAGCTTTATGAGTAAATCTTCCCATCAAATTTGAAGGTGAATCCATTTGAAGAAAATGAAGACATGAAATGACTGCTGTGTTGTCTATTCACAAATATCCTGTTGTTCCTCCTCTGTCCAACAGGAGCACTGCAACGCCATGGGTGCCCACCTCGCCTCAGTCTCCAACCCCAGAGAGTACAGCTTCCTTCAGCAGATGACAAATACAGGTGGTCAGAGCATCGCATGGCTGGGAGGCTTCAGCCTGCAGGTCTGAATTTACGAATACATACCATCTTATTCAGTCCACATCTAGTCCAGGACCTGGTCCAAAGGGAGTCTAGACTTAAGACCAAATCAAGGTACTAAGAAAACACAAACTCAAACTTCTATTCTTTACCTCACAGGGCAAGTGGCTGTGGATTGACCGTGAGGGAATGTATTACACTAACTGGTACGCCCAGTCCTCCTCCAGCAGCTACCCATGCATGTACTTGCGCAACACCAGTAAGTCCAACAGTTAATTAACAAAGGTTTTAGCTACTTTTACAGCCCTGAATCAGCTGTTTTCTGATGTTTTCTCACAAGGAAAAAGAAAATTATAATATTTGTTAATGTTGGTTAAGATAAAATGTGTTATCTGCTAAGGCACTGGCTGGTTGTTTTTCTGTGGAGGCCAACACCAAACCTTTTTCCACCAAATAAATCAATGCAGCTGTCCATGCTGTGCTGTAACAGATTCTCTCACATAATGGTGTAAAATGTGCTGATTGGGTTTAGTGTTCCAGTAAACTTTAGTGTCATCACTATATATGTTTTTGCTTCGCGTGTTTCAGGTACTATGACTATGACTATCATCTGTTGCATCAACTAAAAATGTTTTGTATTTTTCTCATCAAATTTCAGATGGTTGGGGGAACACCCAGTGTGGCAATGCTTATCGCTTCATTTGTTCCAAGAACATGTTCGGCTGTTGATACATCAACAGAACAACACAACAACATCTGGGGCCTTGTGCTGGACCAGCAGCCATTTTTTCTATTTAAAGCAAACTCATGAACTTTGTTGTATGTCTTATTGAAATACTGCTTTCCACTGTTTATTCTTGAAGTAACTTCTGTGTAAAATCATTTATGTTTAGCTTGTTTTCTATAATAAAGATTTAAAAAAGAATAAACAATGTGTGAGCTTTCTTTAAGAGCTTGGTTGAAAAATGTGCCTAATCTCAAAATATTGATAGTCATTTATCTCAGATTTGCAGAGGCAAGTTACTAACAGTCCTGGATCTGATTTGATTAATATTCCTATAACCAGGCATGAATCATGCAGTTAAAATAATGTGCAAGTACATCTCCGGTTTTGATTAAAGACTGTACAATGAATCACAGTAAATATGACTTGTCTTTAATACACTATGAAGAGCTATTAGTTGCTCATTAAAGATTATGTGAGGAGTAGGATAGAATGATTGTTTTCTACCTGTTCTTCCCCAAGAAGGTAAATAAGGAACAATTTTTCTGATGTGGGTCATGTTCTTTTTCCGCTCAATATTTGGAGTTGACAGCACTCTGTTAATAATGTTTAAATGCTGTTCAGTCCCGCCTGTTGTCTCTTTTTCCTAAGCGGTGCCCGAGAACAGCTAATTAGTCCTGAAAATCCTCTTCGGCACAATATATATACAATATATACATATGTACTGTATCTATCTTTATCAGAGTCACCTCTGAGGAGGACAAAATAAGCTTTGGATAAAATGTTGTTTAGTCTGGATGAATCATCCAATTTGTCTGCTTTTTCATTCTTGATTTCACCCACTATTTCCACCCTGTCCTTGAGCCTCCTTCATCCCACTCTCCCCAACCTTTATCCAGCCCTTTATGAACCGACTAGCTGTCAACTTTCCCCATCGCCCTGGAATGCTTCCACATGCTATCCAGAGCATATCACCCAATCCCAGATGCAAACCAGCAATGCCCCCTTGGGATTCCATAGCTAGTAGCAGTTGCAGGTGGTTTACCTCCAATAGCCAATATTATTGTCCACCCCCCCCAACTCTTGTCCTTCTTTGCGGGCATGAGATGTCTTGCACTCATAATCGTTCATACAACTACATCACTGTTGACTATCTGATGCCAGTCCCTCCATCTTCAGCTCACGCTTCAGCATGTCAACCAACGGTCTGAAAGGCTATACCATGCCTTATGCCCTCACTCAGGGATTTCTCCAGAACTACCCTTATGCCCTAATTCAGGGATTTCTCCAGAACTACCCTGCATCCTCTATTTCTGCTTCAGAGTCACTTCAACTGCTTCTATATATAAGGAATTCCTTGCTACAAGCCTCCACCCATTCACCTGACCTACATATGTCACGACATGGAAAGATTTAGAAATGGCCAAATATGTCTCTCCACGTGAAGTTCTTTGGGGTCTATATCAGCCGACACTCCCCCACTCAGAGGCTTGTACCCTCCTCCCCTCCCACCATCAGCCGTCATCATCTATCCACACACAGCCATTGTTAACCATCCCTTGACCCTTATTCCCTCAACCCTCAATCCCACGTACCTCGACCCTGACCCCTCATCCCCTCATTCCTCAACCCTCACCTCTTCTTTCCTTCATCCCTCTATACTTATATCATATCATCTCATATATATATATATATATATATATATATATATATATATATATATATATATATATATATATATATATATATATATGTATATATATATACAGTGCAAAAGTCTCAGGCCACCACCACCATACAAACAGAAAATACAGGAAATATGTACACAAAATTTAACATTAATTATTAAATATTAATATTAATTAAGGCTCCATTCCAATTAGGTTTAAGAGAGTCAGGTTTCTGCTATTGCTCAAATGTAACACTTTAGCCTATTAAGTTGTTTTCTTTTCTGTTTTTTAATACTGCATATGATTCAAAGTACAATATGTTTCCTGGTTCATATTCAGATTAATTTATGATTTCCAGTTACAGAGTAATTAGCATTCTGACTGAAGGTGGAGGAGATAACAAATCATTTGTGTTAATGAATGATGAGTTATTACAATAACATTGCATGGCTTCCAGTAATACATTTTATCAATTGATTTTATAGTGACTGAGGCTGAGGCTGCATACAATTCAGTTCAATGCAATGCCTTTATTGTTTATTACATTTACTATACAACAAAATTGTGTGTCTTCTGTGGTTGATCAGCAACATAAAAAACATACAATGAGACACATATAACAATAAAAAACGGTTGTAATAAATACAGGAGGTAGTAATAAATATAGATGTGTTAATAAATAAAGGTAGTAGTTGCTGATTTAATTGCACGTGCCAGCACTATTGCACAGGTAATGAAAAATTAAAATAAAAATTAATAAACTGTTGAGGAGTCTGGAAGTGCAAGATTTCCTGGACCTGCATTGCTTATGGATTTTTTCCCAGTGTAAATTCAAAATCATGTTGCTTAAAATACCTATGTGTGCGATTTGGAGGCATCTAGTCTTGAAATGATTGAATTGAATTGTCTTTATTGTCATTGCCTTGAGGTCAATACAACAAAATTTAAAACAGCGCCATCTTTGGTCATCACACACAGATCTCATACTTAAATAAAAGGAGTAGATAAAATATAATATATATACATATACATACTGTACACCCATACCCATGCACATGTACATATATATTACAAATTACAGATTGCAACCTGCTGAATACATCCCTTTTCTATAGGCTAGTGTGTAAGTATTCAGACCTCCCCTTACACTTGAGCAATAGTAGAAACCTGGCTTCCCCACTCAGAGGACAAGCCTCTCAGAGGACAAGCCTCTGAGTGGGGGAGCAGGTTCATCGGTCCATCAGCCGATAGAACCCCAACTATGGAATCCCAAGGAGGCGTTGCTGGTTAGCGCCTGGGATTGGGTGATATGCTCTGGATAGCATGTGGAAGAATTCCAGGGCGATGGGGAAAGTTGACAGCTAGTCGGTTCATAAAGGGCTGGATAAAGGTTGGGGAGAGTGGGATGAAGGAGGCTCAAGGACAGGGTGGAAATAGTGGGTGAAATCATGGTTCTTCGAGGCTAAAATTTTATCCAAAGCTTAATCTGTCCTCTTCAGAGGTGACTCTCATGAAGACAGATACATATGTATGTATATATTATGCAGCTCCAAAGAAAATCTTCAAAACAAATCAGCTGTTGTCGGGCACTGATTATTTGCGGTATTGGAGTGCTGTCAACTCCAAATTTTGAGAGGAAGAAGAATACTTGACCCACATCAGAAAAATTGTTCCTTATTTACCTTCTTGGGCGAGAATAGGTAGAAAACAATCATTCTCACCTAATCCTCACATAACCTTTAATGCACAGCCAGTAGTTCTTCATTGTGTATCAAAGACAAGTCATATCCATTGTATAGTCTTTAATCAAAACCAGAGAAGAAAGTATTTGCTCTGAGATGTACTTACACAACATTATTTAAACTGCCTGATTCATGCCTGGCTACAGGAATCATAATAAAATCAGGCTCATAACTGTTAGTTACTTGCCTCTGTAATTCTGAGATGAATGACTATCAGTATTTAGAGATTAGGCACATTTTTCAACCAAGCTCTAAAGAAAGCTCACACATTGTTTTATTCTTTTACATCTTTATTATAAAAAACAAGCTAAACATAAATGATTTTACACAAAAGTTACTTCAAGAATAAACAGTGGAAAGCAGTATTTCAGTAAGATACACAACAAAGTTCATGAGTTTGCTTTAAATAGAAAAAATGGCTGCTGGTCCAGCACAAGGCCCCAGATGTTGTTGTGTTGTTCTGTTGATGTATCAACAGTTGAATGGGTTCTTGGAACAAATGAAGCGATAAGCAGAGGTACACTGGGTGTTCCCCCAACCATCTGAAATTTGATGAGAAAAATACAAAAAACGTTTAATTGTCAGATGTTGTCAGATCTCAAACACTTGAAGCAAAAACATATGTAATGATGACAGTCTGAAACTAAACCCTTTTTTGTCAGCACATTTTACACCATTATCTGAGAGAATCTGTTATAGCATAGCATGGACAGCTTGATTTATGTGGTGGAGGATTCAAATGTAACTGTAGAACTGAAAAAAGATTGGGGATTTGATATGTTTTTGGTGTTGGCCTCCACAGAAAAACAACCAGCCAGTGCCTTAGCAGATAACACATTTTATCTTAACCAACAATAACAAATATTATAATCCTGCTCAGTACAAACTCAGCTGCTTTTTCCTTGTGAGAAAACATCAGAAAACAGCTGATTCAGGGCTGTAAAAGTAGCTAAAACTTTTTGTTAATTAACTGGTGGACTTACAGGTGTTGCGCAAGTACATGCATGGGGAGCTGCTGGAGGAGGACTGGCCGTACCAGTTAGTGTAATACATTCCCTCACGGTCAATCCACAGCCACCGGCCCTGTGAGGTAAAGAGCACAAAGTTTGATTATCTTCATTTGGTCTTAAGTCTAGACTCCTTTTGGACCAGGTCCTGGGCTAGATGTGGACTGAATAAGATGGTATGTATTAATAAATTCAGACCTGCAGGCTGAAGCCCCCGAGCCATGCAATGCTCTGACCAGCTGTATTTGTCATCTGCTGAAGGAAGCTGTACTCTCTGGGGTTGGAGACAGAGGCGAGGTGGGCACCCATGGCGTTGCAGTGCTCCTGTTGGACAGAGGAGGAACAACAGGATATTTGTGAATAGACATACAGCAGTCATTTCATGTCTTTATTCAATGGGAAGATTTACTCATAAAGCTCAGCTTTTCATGAGTTGATGATGACACACTGAATGATCAACAGTCAAATACAATGACTATCCTGAAGCTTTGGGCTAGTGTACAATAGACATTTATGTGTTGTAGAATTAAATGTGAATTAAAATGAATTGAATGTAGTTAAACTGAGTGAGTAAGTATCAAATGAGAGGAAAAGCTATAATTCCATTCCTGATGTTCACATTGTGTACAAGCTCAGTGGGAGTGACTGCTCTCATTAACAATACAGACATATAACAGTAGCAATACCTCAGCATTGAACCAAGACATGGGAGTATTGACGAACATGAAGCAACGAGAGCTGTGACTGAACCAGCCGTCTGGACAAAAGTTAAAACGAGCTATAGAGAGACAGAGGAGAGAGAACATGAACTTTACTTAGACTGAGCTAAAAATGTTTTTCTTGCAATGCTGAAATGTATCTGACACATTTTGTAGAAAAATGGCTGTGATGTAAACACTAGATAGGTTTTAGTTAATGCCCCTAACACATGCAGAAACTACTGGTATCCTCTTTTGGACATCCTAACATTACATTAGTAATGTTTACCATGACAGCATGACACTTATACATGAATAATATAGTAATAGTGATATGTATAATATCAAAATTAACCACTGTACTGTTTTCTAAAATTAAAGTATATTTGTAGAATATAGTTGTTCATTCTGATTACCGTTGATTACTTTGAAAACCTTATACGTCTTTGATCCATATATATAATAGTAATATATAAGTATCAAATCAAAATTCACCACTGTACACTAAACTGACTTTACAGTGACAAAGTTCAGTGTACAGTGGTTAATTTGAAAAATACTTGGTGTGTATAGTGAGTGTGTTCTCTAATATTAAAGTATATCTGTAGTATATATAGTTCTTCATTCTGATTACCGTTCATGGGCGCAGAGTCTTCTTTCACATCTGTCATCATCTCCTCCATCTCTGTTGAGTCAAGGATGTCAAAGTGACATCATATTACCAACAAATCAACACAATGGATACATAAGTTACTGCATGAATCTGAGTAATACACTGTAGTGTTGGGCTCTTATATAGACAATAAAGACCAGGGAGTTTAACATTTAGTCTGTTTACTCAGCATCTGGCAGGGTAAATGAACAAACATGAAACACTAACTACCTCCTTGCCTATAACCCTGAAGCTGTACAAACCCGCCCTATGACATGTCTAGTAAATCTGGTGGCAACAAATTACACCTCACAAAAAATAAGATGGAGCCATAGATACAGAAGAGTCTAGTGCAGCTTACACTAATAGGAATGTTCTGTTGTTTTGCTAATATTTGGTCTAAAACCAAAGAAAGGGACCAACAGATGAACCAACTCCAGCCCCAGAGCCATTAATATGGCTAAAAACTTGATGATGACTTGAAGATGATAAAACTACACTTTCAGGGTTCCCATAGCTTTTGGCACTGGGTCCAAATCTCACACAACCCTTGCTTTGGGAAAATGTGTCTTTAAGTATTATCTATCAATTAACAACTTGAATAGTCAAAACAACTGTAAACACTAGAATAGGTTAATTTTCATTTAGTGCTTATCATGGTATAGGCCAACTAACATAACAAACTATGTAGAAAAAAGTACCTGGTTCAACAGCCATCTGTTCCTCTGGGACCACCACTGCTGCATCTGTGGATGAATCATAATAATATTGATGTCAGATATAAGCATTATATTCTTAATGTCTCTGTGTATTTTAAACCAAACCATCAATACTAACCTAGAGCTTTCTCTTTGTCTTCAGCTGGAGCTGCAGAAAAAAACATCACCCTGTTAGTAACAGTAGTGTACATAGTGTTGCACTCCAAAACACAAGGTGCAAAGTGTAACCATAGGATACAATGTTAGTGGACTGCTGACTGATGATGGTGTGTGTTAAGTCTAAAGTGTCTGACCTGCAAAAGCAGCACAGAAGAGAATGGAGAGGACGAGGACAGTCTTCATGGTGATCACAGAGATCTAAAGATTTTTCTGAGAGGGAGAACAGAAACATAAGCTCCACTGAATGAAAAGTCTGGATAGACAGAAAAAGTCAAAGCAGCAGGTGTCTTACCTTGTCAAGTAAATGTGAGGTGATGTTCTTCAGGTATCAGTGATGAGAGGAGGCTGCTCTGCTCTTTATATACACACTGATGCTCGGTGAGTCACGTCTGTTAGTGTGGCAAAACGTGATGGTGTTTGTTTATGATTTACTGTGTGTGTGGGAAGATGATTGTGAATTACACTTGAAGATCTGACCTTGTAATCTGAGCTGTTTGTCAGAAATCATTCCTTTGTTATTTGACTAGATGCCAGATTAAGTTAATGGTTAAAGAAAGAAATACTGAAACTGCTGGAGCAATATCCTTACTTCACGAGCAAGGACGACACCGTCAAAAAGATGCGTTTAAATGATTCATTGACAAAACCCAGATGTGCGTGGCAGATGAGGGTTGACCTTAACCAGCAGTTTAAGTCCAAGCTGAAGAAGGCAATGGGAGATTCTGGCTGTGGCTCAGAAGAAGAGACCCTTAGAGGGGGAACCAAGGATCTTAGGGCCAGCAGTAAGAAGACATCTGAAAGGGGCAAAGCATCGTGAAGGGTGGCTCCCAGCTGACAACCTTGTAGGTGGCCCACTAGTGCAACAGGCAGATATGCTTTGCAGGCAACAAACATCTGTACTTCCATCTATGTTGCTAGGCATGCTGGTGTGTTAAGAATAAGTGTTACATGTCTATTTTGAGATTGTATGTGTCTTATTTCATTCATGGACTGAATGCTAATGTACTGAGTCTTCTTGCACTTGTTGAACATACTTAATCAATTCAATCAAAACATACTGTTTATACGTGGCCCTCTGTCCTGAAAAGACACTCATCTAATTTGCTGATTGATCATTTATTTTAATTACCTCTGCAGGATTTCTTCATGTTGTGGTTGCTTCACGCATCATTGTGGAATAAGGAAAGTGTAAAGTCTTTATGCATGCTATAAATGTATAATGTATAAATCATTACCTCAGTCAAGGAAGCACAATGCCTATTTCATAAAATCATAAGGACATAACAACCTTTTATTTTCCTGGAAAATGTAAAAAGTTTATAGTTTATGAATATACAGACCGTAAATGTTTGATGTTTAATGTTTATTCCCATATTTAGCTGGAAATGCACCAGGTTTACCAGTCTTTATACTGGACCACATGGTTTGGGGACCAGTCTAAAGACTAGATGATTCCCAAATTGGGGGTCAAGTGATTGTGAGTCCATCTAGTCTGCTATGCTTTCCAATTTGTTCTAACTGTTTAGTACTTGGGGATGTTTTGGTTCAATTTAAGTGCAAAACATATCGTAAAAACCAGTGTGTGATGTTGAGAAAACTGGCTCATTTAAATGCATGTTTATACAATCAATTTACTTTAATTTGAAATACAATCAGAACACACATATTACACCTGAAACAGTGTGTCAGGTTAATTGTTAACGTCACTTTACTGAACTGGACCAGTATGTTAACTCAGACTGGGTTTGCGTTAGGCTTTCAATTAAACCTTTTAAAAGAACACAGTCCGTACAGATTTGATACAGTGTGTAGTAGTTGTATGCTTTTGTCCCTAAATTTCTTCCTCAGAATTGTCACTGTACGCAAATATTGCACCCAAGTCATTAAAGTTCACCAAACACACTGTCCTAGAGTCAAACAAAGTATCATCCTCTGTTCCATCCAGGGGAAAAACAACACTGTGTTATCTTTATAGTTATAGTTATAGTTCTTAGTGTGGATAGACATACTGTATAATCATATCCAGATATGACCTCTCTCTGTATTTTACTGGTGTATAAGACACACCCCACTTTTAAATGAAAACAAAAAATCAAATTAAAGGTGTTTCTTACACCAGTTTTTATGTCTACTTGGTGAAAGTAAAAGTTGTGAACAGCAAACACACAGTTAGATGTAGTCTAGCTGGTGAACATAGTGGAGCATTTAGCAGCTAAAGAGCAGATATTTCCCTCAGGAGTTGGTAGAGAGCAAGGCAACAGCCCATTTGCCCTCTGTGGCTGAGCTGCCCCTCCAGAGGGGGAAAAAAAGTTGTATAAAATGTATTAATGCAACTGTTGTATAAATACATACAAGTAGCAATTGCTGAAATTAGACCAAATGCATTTAAAACCATGATCCAAACTTTTATTATTATTATTATGAGCTTCTTTCCAGCTGAGACATGAGCTGCCAGCTTTCTTCTTCAACTTGTGATCATGTGATTCATTTTTAACAAACAATCAGGTGTCGCTGATAGACGTCACCTTATCATTATTACTATTATTATTATTAATAATAATATTATTATTTATTAGTATCATTATTATTAATATTATTAGGGCCCAAGTGCTGACTAGCGCAAAGCCCTATTGTATCTGTCCGGATTCTTCTTCTTTTTTTTCTTCTCACGATGACAGCCTTTTTGCCCCCCTAAAAGTGCCCCAAAAGTCACCAAAGTTTGCATGCAAGCCAGACCTGGCGAAAAATTTGATATTTTATGGTTTGCATAAATGGGCGTGCAATAATGGCTCTCTAGCGCCCCCTGCAAAATCAATAAAATCGAGCCCCTCGCCACAGATTGACATAGAGAAACGAAACTTGGTACACATGTTCATCATGTCAAGATGCACCAAAAAGTCTCTTGGACACATACCCAACAGGAAGTCGGCCATTTTGAATCAAATTATTGATTTTAATGCCGAATTTGCCATCATTTGCTCATCATCATCATGAGAGAACAGTATGTTGATTCAGATTAATTTATGATTTCCAGTTGCAGAGTATTGAGCATTGTGATTTGATTTTATAGCGACTGATAGGCTGCATACTTTTCTCTATTTAAAAGTGTATTTAGGATGATAATGATAATCATTTCTCACTGTCTCTGCACAAGATCTTGAAATCTCACATGTCAAATACATTTAGTCCATTATTATTTCAGATTATGTGAGATAGTTGATTGTGAAAGTATGATTCCCATCCATTTAGCTGTTTTTGCTCTCTACCATCCTCACCTATGGTCATGAGTTTTGGGTAGTGACCTAAGATCGCGGGTACAAGCGGCCGAAATGAGCTTCCTCTGTAGGCTGGCTGGGCTCTCCCTTAGAGATAGGGTGAGAAGCTCAGTTATCCGGAGGGAGCTCGGAGTAGACCCGCTGCTCCTCCACGTTGAGAGGAGCCAGATGAGGTGGTTCGGGCATCTAGTCAGGATGCCTCCCGTACGCCTCCCTGGTGAGGTGTTCAGGGCACGTCCCACCGGTAGGTGACCCCGAGGAAGACCCAGGACACGCTGGAGAGACTATGTCTCTCGGCTGACCTGGGAACGCCTCGGGATCCCCCGGGAAGAGCTGGACGAAGTGGCTGGGGAGAGGGAAGTCTGGGCTTCCCTGCTTAGGCTGCTGCCCCCGCGACCCGACCCCGGATAAGTGGAAGAGGATGGATGGATTCCCATCCGATGTTTTTCTGTATTATAAATGTTTAAAATACCTATGTGTATGTGACACCTAGTGTTGAGTTACAGATTTCAACCTACTGAATACAACTACCCCTCAGTGGTATATATATATATATATATATATATATATATATATATATATATATATATATATATATATATATATATATATATATATATATTTATGTACATATACAGGGTGTCCATAAAGTCTCTTTACAATTTAACAAATGTATTACAAAAGCAAACGATAACTGTAGAAATGATCACAAAATAAGGAGTAGATATTGAAGTTGTTTTGCCTCATTTCATACCACTTTGTGCAACACCATTAGTTGCATGAAGCACATCAAAACGGTACTCGATTTCTTGACATGTTCACTGTAGCAGAGCCTCAAACATACATACAGAAAATACAGGATATGAACATTACAAATGATCATCTCATAAAGAGGTTGATGATGACGACAACAACAACAACAACAACAACATCTTTCAGCAAAATCTGATTGTTGGTGGAAAATGAATCACAACCTGAATGAAGCAAGTTCAAGAACAAAGCTAACAGATTATGTTTGAGCTGGAAAGAAGTTTAACACAACGTAACAGACCTGAAGAATTATCCTGATATATACAGCAAGCTAAAGCTAGCTAAGTGATCATATAAGGGAATATTGCATAACAATGACATCATGCAAATGTGACGATCAGGCTTCACATTCAGATGTAGGCTACATGTGGAGATGTTTATTCACAGAGCATACAACAGGTTATACCATCCATCGTTAATCATTTCCACAACGTCAAAACAAAGCTGGTGCCCTCACAACGCTATCAGTGTCACACTACAGATATGCGTCTTCCTGGTAGCTTTTTTATTGTTTCTTGACTCTGAGCCAGATAGGCAGATGAAGTGGCTCTGCTCTGGGCCCCTCCCATCTCCAACTGTGTCACACAGAGACATATCAATCAGTAATAAAAGTTTGGATTATAGTTTTAAATGCATTTGGTCTAATTTCAGCAATTGCTACTTGTATGTATTTATACAACAGTTGCATTAATACATTTTATACAACTTTTTTTCCCCCTCTGGAGGGGCAGCTCAGCCACAGAGGGCAAATGGGCTGTTGCCTGGCAACCATAGCCCATACCTGTGTGCGTCTTTGTTAGAAGTTCAATATTCACTCTCTTTTAGCTGTTTTTGCTCTCTACCAACTCCTGAGGGAAATATCTGCTCTTTAGCTGCTAAATGCTCCACTATGTTCACCAGCTAGACTACATCTAACTGTGTGTTTGCTGTTCACAACTTTTACTTTCACCAAGTAGACATAAAAACTGGTGTAAGAAACACCTTTAATTTGATTTTTTAGATGGACTCACAATCACTTGACCCCAAACCATGTGGTCCAGTATAAAGGCTAGTAAAGTGGATGCATTTCCAGCGAAATATGGGAATAAACATTAAACATCAAACATTTCTGGCCATCAGCCCTCAGTGTTGATACCTGCTCTAGTCTGTATATTCATAAACTAAGGAAATAAAAGATAGTTATTTCCTTATGATTAAAGGCATCTTGCTTCCATTTATAGCATGCATTGAGACTTTATACTTTCCTTGCTCAACAATGATCCTTCAGATGTGGTGATAGTCATAGATGGTTATGAGGAAACAACATCATGAGGAAATCCTGCAGAGCTAATTTAAATAAATGATCAATCAGCAAAGTAGATGAGTATCTTTTCAGTGCGCATGGCCACATATGAACAGTATGTTTTGATTGAATTGGTTCTATCACATGTATCTACCATTAATAACTATTATGCTCACTTTCCCCTATAGCTGTTGTCACTTGGCAGCTATATCATTTCTGTTACAGTGCCCTTTTCATTCTAGTGGATAAAAAATGAATCAGGATTTACTTGGTGGTTGCCCGTTGCCGTCAGTGGATCAATACGTTTCCAATTGAAAATACTTTGAACTTGATTCTTATAAGCCAATGTCAAATAAATATTCATTCAGTTACACATTTTCAGGGGACGATGCTGTCTCTCAAATCTTATAACCCATAACTTCAGAAATGGGCTAAATGTTATCATCATGCTCCAATAGTGAGAATTTTGTTTTGGTCAACATTTTGAAAGGTTGATTTTTGGTTTATCTCCTGCAGCTTGTGTTTGAATGGGACTTTTATACCTTTTGTAGAGTGTACTGATTTGCCATTTTTTCATGGATATGAAAGAATCAATAAAAAGTATAATTAAAAACAAAATAATACTAATAACTTCTTCAGCTGCAAATGCAGTAATGCGCAGCACATGCTCGACCCTGCTGTTTACAAGATGTTAGTGTGTAAGTGTGTAAGCTCACATCGTTATCTTTATAGTTATTGTTCTTAGTGTGGATGGCCCTTTATAGACCTATAACCAAATCCAGATCCAACCACTTGCTGCATTGTACTGGTGTATAGGACATAGAAGTATAGAAGATGCACCACATTTGTAAATGAAAAAAAAAACATGTCAAAGTTGCGTCTTATATCACAGTTTTAACAGTAAATACTTATTCTTTATTTTTGTTACTGTTAACAAATCTCATGAAATTCATAATAAACATCGAATCATTAACAAGTATTGCCTACATGTAGTCACACATGTGCACAACCCAGTTTCAGTATTTGTTTTTAACCATTAACTTAAACAAGGAAATGGTTTCTGACAAACAGCTCAGATTACAAGGTCAGATCTTCAAGTGTAATTCACAATCATCTTCCCACACACACAGTAAATCATAAACAAACACCATCACGTTTTGCCACACTAACAAATGTGACTCACCGAGCATCAGTGTGTATATAAAGAGCAGAGCAGCCTCCTCTCATCACTGATACCTGAAGAACATCACCTCACATTTACTTGACAAGGTAAGACACCTGCTGCTTTGACTTTTTCTGTCTATCCAGACTTTTCATTCAGTGGAGCTTATGTTTCTGTTCTCCCTCTCAGAAAAATCTTTAGATCTCTGTGATCACCATGAAGACTGTCCTCGTCCTCTCCATTCTCTTCTGTGCTGCTTTTGCAGGTCAGACACTTTAGACTTAACATACACCATCATCAGTCAGCAGTCCACTAACATTGTATTCTATGGTTACCCTTTGCACCTTGTGTTTTGGAGTACAACACTATGAACACTACTGTTACTAACAGGGTGATGTTTTTTTCTGCAGCTCCAGCTGAAGACAAAGAGAAAGCTCTAGGTTAGTATTGATGGTTTGGTTTAAAATACACAGAGACATTAAGAATATAATGCTTATATCTGACATCAATATTATTATTATTCATCCACAGATGCAGCAGTGGTGGTCCCAGAGGAACAGATGGCTGTTGAACCAGGTACTTTTTTCTACATAGTTTGTTATGTTAGTTGGCCTATACCATGATAAGCACTAAATGAAAATTAACCTATTCTAGTGTTTACAGTTGTTTTGACTATTCAAGTTGTTAATTGATAGATAATACTTTAAGACACATTTTCCCAAAGCAAGGGTTGTGTGAAGTTTGGACCCAGTGCCAAAAGCTATGGGAACCCTGAAAGTTTTATCATCTTCAAGTCATCATCAAGTTTTTAGCCATATTAATGGCTCTGGGGCTGGAGTTGGTTCATCTGTTGGTCCCTTTCTTTGGTTTTAGACCAAATATTAGCAAAACAACAGAACATTCCTATTAGTGTAAGCTGCACTAGACTCTTCTGTATCTATGGCTCCATCTTATTTTTTGTGTGGTGTAATTTGTTGCCACCAGATTTACTAGACATGTCATAGGGCGGGTTTGTACAGCTTCAGGGTTATAGGCAAGGAGGTAGTTAGCGTTTCATGTTTGTTCATTTACCCTGCCAGATGCTGAGTAAACAGACTAAATGTTAAACTCCCTGGTCTTTATTGTCTGTAAAAGAACCCAACACTACAGTGTATTACTCAGATTCATGCAGTAACTTATGTATCCATTGTGTTGATTTGTTGGTAATATGATGTCACTTTGACATCCTTGACTCAACAGAGATGGAGGAGATGATGACAGATGTGAAAGAAGACTCTGCGCCTGTTCCCATGAACGGTAATCAGAATGAACAACTATATTCTACAAATATACTTTAATTTTAGAAAACAGTACAGTGGTTAATTTTGATATTATACATATCACTATCATGTATAAGTGTCATGCTGTCATGGTAAACATTACTAATGTAATGTTAGGATGTCCAAAAGAGGATACCAGTAGTTTCTGCATGTGTTAGGGGCATTAACTAAAACCTATCTAGTGTTTACATCACAGCCATTTTTCTACAAAATATGTCAGATACATTTCAGCATTGCAAGAAAAACATTTTTAGCTCAGTCTAAGTAAAGTTCATGTTCTCTCTCCTCTGTCTCTCTATAGCTCGTTTTAACTTCTGTCCAGACGGCTGGTTCAGTCACAGCTCTCGTTGCTTCATGTTCGTCAATACTCCCATGTCTTGGTTCAATGCTGAGGTATTGCTACTGTTATATGTCTGTATTGTTAATGAGAGCAGTCACTCCCACTGAGCTTGTACACAATGTGAACATCAGGAATGGAATTATAGCTTTTCCTCTCATTTGATACTTACTCACTCAGTTTAACTACATTCAATTCATTTTAATTCACATTTAATTCTACAACACATAAATGTCTATTGTACACTAGCCCAGAGCTTCAGGATAGTCATTGCATTTGTCTGTAGATCATTCAGTGTGCCATCATCAACTCATGAAAAGCTGAGCTTTATGAGTAAATCTTCCCATTGAATGAAGACATGAAATGACTGCTGTATGTCTATTCACAAATATCCTGTTGTTCCTCCTCTGTCCAACAGGAGCACTGCAACGCCATGGGTGCCCACCTTGCCTCAGTCTCCAACCCCAGAGAGTACAGCTTCCTTCAGCAGATGACAAATACAGCTGGTCAGAGCATCGCATGGCTGGGAGGCTTCCGCCTGCAGGTCTGAATTTATGAATACATACCATCTTATTCAGTCCACATCTAGTCCAGGACGATGTCCAAAGTGAGTCTAGACTGAAGATAATCAAACTTTGTGCTCTTTGCCTCACAGGGCCGGTGGCTTTGGATTGACCGTGAGGGAATGTATTACACTAACTGGTACGCCCAATCCTCCTCCAGCAGCTCCCCATGCATGTACTTGTCCAAAACCAGTAAGTGCACCAGTTAATTTTATCATTAGGTTTTAGCTACTTTTATAGCCCTGAATCAGCTGTTTTCTGATGTTTTCTCACAAGGAAAAAGCAGCTGAGTTTGTACTGAGCAGGATTATAATATTTGTTATTGTTGGTTAAGATAAAATGTGTTATCTGCTAAGGCACTGGCTGGTTGTTTTTCTGTGGAGGCCAACACCAAAAACATATCAAATCCCCAATCTTTTTTCAGTTCTACAGTTACATTTGAATCCTCCACCACATAAATCAAGCTGTCCATGCTATGCTATAACAGATTCTCTCAGATAATGGTGTAAAATGTGCTGACAAAAAAGGGTTTAGTTTCAGACTAAACTTTAGTGTCATCACTATATGTGCATTAATTAAAAGTTTTTTGTATTTTTCTCATCTCATCAAATTTCAGATGGTTGGTGCAACACCCAGTGTACCTCTTCTTATCGCTTCATTTGTTCCAAGAACGCATTCGACTGTTGATACAACAAGACAACAACATCTGGGGCCTTGTGCTGGACCAGCAGCTATTTTTTCTGTTTAAAGCAAACTCATGAACTTTATTGTATGTCTTATTGAAATACTGCTTTCCACTGTTTATTCTTGAAGTAACTTTTGTGTAAAATCATTTATGTTTAGCTTGTTTTTTATAATAAAGATGTAAAAGAATAAAACAATGTGTGAGCTTTCTTTACGATTTTGGTTGAAAAATGGTTGTAGTCTCTAAATACTGATAGTCATCCATCTCAGAATTACAGAGGCAGGTTACAGTCCTGAATCGGATTTTATTATTATTCCTATAACCAGGCATGAATCAGGCAGTTAAAATGTTAAGTACATCTCAGAGGCCAAGGCCAAGTGCTCTTTTTTATAAAACATCTATTAATTCAAGAGACCCTTTGTTGTTCCATATCTCATAAATGTATTCTATATTTTCTTAACCCTTTGAAGGTCTGCTCAACTGTTTTGTAGAGGTCATTTTGTGACATGATATGTGAACAATAACAAAATCTATTTAAGCCAAACTTTTTACCCCATGACATGCAATGCACAAAAAGACCACTAGATGGCACTGGGATCGATAGATACAGGCCATGTCAATGCCCAACTGACGAAAACAGCACAGCATCAAAATCACTACTGACATGAAAGATCCTGTTCGGGCCATTTTTGATGGTGTGTTCCATTTATTTATTTATTTTTTATTATAAGCTAAAACTCTCAAACGATTTATTGAACAGAATGAATCCCTAACAAGTTTTTTTTAAAAGTTATACATGTGTAATGGTGACCCTTTCCTGCTTCATCACATCCCCCCCATTCAAAGCTCATGATTAAATCTTCTTCTTCTATCTCCACCAAGTTTGCATAAGTCAGGGATTTCTCCAGAACTACCCTCCATCCTCTCTGTCTGCTTCAGAGCCACATCAACTGCTTCTATACAAAGAATACCCTGCTGGCCTTTCCCCATACCCCACATACTGTATGTCATTGGCCTAAGGATAAAATGTTTAAAATTCCCTCACAATGGTACAGCCGTTGAAGTAAAGGGAAAGATAGAGGAAGCCTTCCCTAGTGTGTGTGTGTGTGTGTGTATGTATGTGTCTGCTTATGGATTCCTTCCCATGTGTAAGACCTAAAAAAAATAACCTACTGAATACAACTACCCCTCAGTGGTTGTGCTAGCCTTTTTCATTGTCTGTCATTTTGATGCACAGGGTTGCAAAAATTCTGTGATGATCAATTATTACCTGTCATTTTAAGTTAAATGTTTTAATGGTGAAAAGACTGCACCCCTTTGTGACCTGTAGTGGTCACAGACTCATTACAAAACTCCCTACAAAACTTAGCTCTTCAACACGCTGTCAGCACCCAGATAGCAAGATGCGTTAAGTAGCCTACAGTGTCAAGGTCAATATGATGCCCACATGCCCTAAAGGAACCTACCTTATTACACCAAAATAACACAAAACTGTATTTAATGCATTATAATACATTTAGTGAAGTAATGTTTAAATATAAAAATATATAAAATAAAATATTTCTAGAAAATACTATTAACCACCGTCTACTGCGTGATAATGTTCAACCAGAGAATTCATATGTCCACCACGACAGAGGATCCTAATGGACTTTACATTGGTATTGTGTCTGTGTCAGAACACAGAGACTGGCAGACACAAATGCAGGCAGGCAGAATCAGTTCTCAAGTATGTTTATTCAGTCCAAGAGTCGGAAACCAGGAAGTACAAAATCTCTAGGCAAAAACTCGGAATCCAAAACGCAAAAAACTGGTCAATAACACTAGGAATCTAAACTAGGGATAATGCTGGAACTCTGACAGGAAACTGACAAGACGTTCTGGCACTGACACACAGGGGTAGTGTTGTGTCGTTCGCGAACGTGTCGTTCGAACGAACGAATCTTTTGAGTGAACCAAGTGAACTGAATCACTTCATGAACTGATTCGTTCCTTTCTCAGTTCAGTTCAGTTGAGCTCAGCCACGAGCATGGCTGCCGGTCGGGAGTGGAACTGCCGCGACTCACTCACTCGTTCACTGCGAACGAAACACTCAGTGAACGACAACACTGACACAGCGCCACTTTCAGCACAGTACATGAACGAGATTCACGTCCTCAGCATGTCGTTCAATGAATCGTTCGCGAACGAATCACGTTCGCGAACTGCTGAAAGTGGCGCTGTGTCAGTCATTCACTGACTCAGGGCACTGAGGGCTGAGGAGTTGATTCATGTTCAGTACATGTACTGCTAACATTAGCGCTGTGTTGCTAACATCAGTGTAGCATCATGTTATGTTATTTTACTGTGCACAGAGGACACTTTCACTGTGTAATATTTTTAGTGCATGTATAAGCAGCGCTGCGTCTCCCGCGAATGATTGTATAATATAGTCCTTGAACGGACCGTCCCTCAGTAAGTGAACGTGAACCTCAGGGCTGAATCATGAACTGAATGACGGATAATTTGGCTCTTTATCAGTTCAGGGAGTTGGAGAGCACTGAACGATTCGGTGAACGAATCTTTTGAACGAATCATTTTAATGAACGGATTCTAAAGATTCAGTACAGTAAAAAGAACTGCCGTTCCCATCACTACACAGGGGAGCACTGGTTATATACACACAGGAGGGAAGGGATAACGAGACACAGGTGAAACACATAAGGGCGGGGACAGGTAATCACACGTGGAGCAGGAAGTGAGCACAGAGACTAGGGTGTCAAAATAAAACAGGAAACAGACACATGACAGACCCTGACAGTCTGTGGTACTGCACCTTTCAAAGTCAGTGAGGTAGGAGCAAAAAAAAACAATACACATGGAAGACTATAAAAAATATAAAGCAAAAACACAGGCAAAAAGAGCACCTCTAAAGGAGGCACATACAATAAACAAGCACAAAAACATTTTAGGGTCAGAGAAAGGCCAATTTAAAACATCAACAGTATAAGGTCTGGCAGTTAAGAGTGTGTGTGATAATAGAGTGAGATTATACTGTACATAGTTTATTCTATATAAGACTGGTTGTGTGCAGATTGCTAATGCTTGTCGCTTTAAGATGAATGTGACCTGGTGCATGAGTTAAGTCATAGTCATTTGGGTACTTCACCACCTGATGCTCAGGTACACTTGTTGGTATTGTGAGATGTGGATAATTACATCACCTCCTGCTCTGCTTGGCATCCACATTTTTTTTTTTTTTGCAGAACGTGCCAATGTTTAGACATGAATAGTAGAAGTTCTCTGACCAATCAGGGCACTTTCCAATTTCCGAAGCCTTTTGCAAAGATGACAAGTGATGTCCAGCATGGAGTCCCTGAAGCAGATGATGGGAGGAGGTGATCCATGAAGAAGACTTCAGTTTTGGGAAGTGATTTGCATATGTAGGGCTGACCTATTCTCTGTAATAATGCTGTAAATAATCAGTTTGTGTTTAAATCTAGTTTTTAGTTCAGTCTTTGTCAAGTCATCTGTTCTTTTGAGTTTGATCTGTTCAGTCTGTTCTATTGTGTTTTGTAATTGGTTTGTTTGCTCAGCTCAGCAGTTTTTTGGTTTTTGTAAACACTTCAGAGAATCTTCAGCCATGTTTTTTACATTTGCTCCAATTACATCACTACTGTGACAACGACACTACATATTTAAATACTACAAGTCCCAAAATAAAAAAAACCTACTTAAATAATAATCATGTTAATCAACTATCTTCCAACAACAAAACTAATTCACAAGTCATGTATTATATACATAATTAGAAATCAGTTCCCCTTTCTCTAGGTAAACTTAAACATCAAAATTCAAAACCATTTAAATTATTGATTATTTGTTGTAACCCAGAATATCTCAAGGTGTTGTTAAGTCATTCAATGGAAAATGAAATGATCTTACATAATCATATTATCTATAATACAAAGGAAAATAAACTGCATCATACTTATCCTAACCAATTATAATCATTACCAATGATTTGTTATCTCATCTTCCTTCAGTCAGAATGCTCAATTCTCTAGACTAGTAACTAGAAATCATAAATTAATCTGAATCTGAAGCAGGAAACATTTATTGTATTGGACTTTGATACAATGTACTTTGAATCCTACTCTCTCAACCTCTCTCTTTACTACTGTAATTAATAGCATACCAACAGTTTTATAATCAAAACAAACTTTACACTCATTATATATGGCACACTGCAGATAAACTAACAATCATTAAGGCAGTCTCAGCTGTTCAACTTCAAGAAAGATATTCATATTTGATTCTTCTGTTTGTAAAACCACTGCATTAAGAGCCATTCAAAATCTCTCTGTTTTAATTGATGCATTCATATTAAGTATAAAACATCTGCCCATTCAAAATTACCACAGTTCTCAGAGGGTGAGGGCTGGATTCCCAAAAGATTTTGAGATTTCGAAAACTTGGCGAACTGTTGCTTATTTCTATCAGTTATGAAGCAACATTATCATTCATTGGGGATTGTGTTTCTGTCTGCCTGCTGAATTTAAATGGTAATTGGACTTATAACCCTTTTCTAGTCTTTTTGATCGAAAGCAATTTTTCACTACATGTCATACTCACATTAATGCACTGATGACAGGAGCTATCATACAGGATGCCAACCAGCTCATCAAGACGGAGACTAACCATTTGCACACATTCACACACCTTTGGCACAGCCATCAGGAGCAATTTGGGGTAAAGTATTTTGCCAAAGGACACATCCATATGCAGACTGAGGGAGCCGGGAATCGAACCAAACAGAAGTATATATGTAAATACCAAAAGAAGTAATATTCTCTTTTAGGTCTGTTTTTCCTCTCTACCAATTCTGAGGGAAATATCTGGTCCCTAGCTGCTAAATGCTCCACTATGTTCATAAGCTGATCAACTTTAACCAAATAGGTTTTGCACTTAAACCTAACCAAAACATACCCAAGAAATAAAAAGTTGGAAATAGTCTGGAAGCATAGCAGACTAGATGAATCCACAATCACTTGATCCCCAAACCATGTGTTCCAGTAAAACACTTATCAGTACAATAAAATATTGTTATTTCCTCATGATTATAGGCATCTTGCTTCCTAGATTGAGGTAGTGATATAAGAACCCAATTTCATAATGTGGTGGTATACACTACATACACTCTCAAATTAGAACACACCAGCATGCCTACAACATAGATGGATGTACAGATGTTTGTTGCCTGTAAGGCTTTTCTGCCTGTCGCACCTCTGCTAGTCCAGTGGGCCAACTGCAGGTCCATCAGATGGGAGCCACCCTCTACAGATGTTTTGCCCTTTAAACCCAAGAATATCTCTGGGTGATGGGACATCTTTGGAGTGGTGGGTGGTGGCCCTAAAATCCTTGGTTCACCCATTTAGGGTATCTTCTTCAGAGCAACAGAAGCTCTCTTTCTCTGCCTCCTCAGCCAGTTCCCTGAGTGCCTGTCTACCATTCTGCCTTTAGGTTCATAACTGGGGATGACTTTAGAACATGTTGTATAATTCATGGGAGAGAAGAGAATGGCACTGCATCCTATTTATATACAAACCTCTCCTTGGCAAACCTCCTGGGTAATTAACATCCCTTATTAACTATACTTCACACTGCACTAGGGTATGTGGTCTTTGAAAGTCAAAATGTTAGCTCTAAGGATGGGAAATTGGCTATTAATTAAGTTCACCAAAAGTGAAACTACTTGTACAAGATAGTAAAATTGGACAAGATAATCATTCATCTTTAATCACTTTAAATCTCTTTGTTGACACAGTGTGAAAGCATATTGCTTTTATAACGTTAATATCAGGATGTCCTAGAAAATGTGTTTGCTCTCAATGGCCTACACTTTATAAAGGGTTTGAAGGAATTAATAAATGAACACAAAAAGTGTAGAAGTTATTGACACATCTCTTTTAAGTGTGCTCATACAGCATTTACATATTTGTTTCTTATTTTTCTTATCGTTAACAAATCCCATGAAATTCAATTAAACAATGAATCATATTAATAAGTATTTCCTGCCTGTACTTTACCCACAAATGCACAGCACAGTTTCATATTTTAACTATTAACTTAAATTGGCACTCAGTCACACAACAACAGAGTGGTTTATGAGAACAGCTCAGACTACAAGGTCAGATCTTCAAGTGTAATTCACAATCATCTTCCCACACACACAGTAAATCATAAACAAACACCATCACGTTTTGCCACACTAACAAATGTGACTCACCGAGCATCAGTGTGTATATAAAGAGCAGAGCAGCCTCCTCTCATCACTGATACCTGAAGAACATCACCTCACATTTACTTGACAAGGTAAGACACCTGCTGCTTTGACTTTTTCTGTCTATCCAGACTTTTCATTCAGTGGAGCTTATGTTTCTGTTCTCCCTCTCAGAAAAATCTTTAGATCTCTGTGATCACCATGAAGACTGTCCTCGTCCTCTCCATTCTCTTCTGTGCTGCTTTTGCAGGTCAGACACTTTAGACTTAACACACACCATCATCAGTCAGCAGTCCACTAACATTGTATTCTATGGTTACCCTTTGCACCTTGTGTTTTGGAGTGCAACACTATGTACACTACTGTTACTAACAGGGTGATGTTTTTTTCTGCAGCTCCAGCTGAAGACAAAGAGAAAGCTCTAGGTTAGTATTGATGGTTTGGTTTAAAATACACAGAGACATTAAGAATATAATGCTTATATCTGACATCAATATTATTATGATTCATCCACAGATGCAGCAGTGGTGGTCCCAGAGGAACAGATGGCTGCTGCACTAGGTACTTTTTCTATACACTTTTCTGTGTTATTTATGCTATTTGCCCTATAACGTGACAACCATTAAATGAAAATGAACACAATAATTGACCTGCTGGCACAGATCACATCACACTGTTCAACAGAAAATGGCCTGCAAGGTAATATGAAGGTGTGCAGCAAAATTGCTGGTACATCCTTGAATGACGTCCATGACCTGTATAAGGTCAGGTCTTTGAAGAAAGCCCGATCAATCTTGGCTGATTTGAGCCATTCCTTATGGTGTGAATTTGTGTTGCTACCATCAGGGTGCAGATACAATCTGCCACAATGCAAAACAAACAAGTTCAAAAGGTCATTTATTCCTGCTGCTATCAGCCTTGTAAATGACACTGAAAATGTAATTGGTATTTGGTATTTGTTGTTGTATTTATTGCTGTGTGTGATGTCTGTGTATTACTGCTGGCTGTAAATCAACTTTGCCCCCCAGGGTTAATAAAAACTTGAACTTTGAAGCTTGAACCAAACACAACAGTTAATTAATCAGACTCAGGCTGTAACTTATGTATTGATTGTGTTGGTGCCTTGCCTTGCCTTATTGGTAATATCACATCACTTTGACATCCTTATTTAACGGAGATGGGCAAGGAGGTCGTTAGCGTTTTATGTTTGTTCATTTACCCTGCCAGATGCTGAGTAAACAGACTAAATGTTAAGAGACATTAAGAATATAAGATGCTTATATCTGACATCAATATTATTATGATTCATCCACAGATGCAGCAATGGTGGTCCCAGAGGAACAGATGGCTGCTGCACCAGGTACTTTTTTCTACAAAGTTTGTTATGTTAGTTGGCCTATACCATGATAAGCACTAAATGAAAATGAACCTATTCTAGTGTTTACAGTTGTTTTGACTATTCAAGTTGTTAATTGATAGATAATACTTTAAGATACATTTTCCCAAAGCAAGTTTTTCAGGGTTGTGTGAAGTTTGGACCCAGTGCCAAAAGCTATGGGAACCCTGAAAGTGTAGTTTTATCATCTTCAAGTCATCATCAAGTTTTTAGCCATATTAATGGCTCTGGGGCTGGAGTTGGTTCATCTGTTGGTCCCTTTCTTTGGTTTTAGACCAAATATTAGCAAAACAACAGAACATTCCTATTAGTGTAAGCTGCACTAGACTCTTCTGTATCTATGGCTCCATCTTATTTTTTGTGTGGTGTAATTTGTTGCCACCAGATTTACTAGACATGTCATAGGGCGGGTTTGTACAGCTTCAGGGTTATAGGCAAGGAGGTAGTTAGCGTTTCATGTTTGTTCATTTACCCTGCCAGATGCTGAGTAAACAGACTAAATATTAAACTCCCTGGTCTTTATTGTCTGTAAAAGAGCCCAACACTACAGTGTATTACTCAGATTCATGCAGTAACTTATGTATCCATTGTGTTGATTTGTTGGTAATATGATGTCACTTTGACATCCTTGACTCAACAGAGATGGAGGAGATGATGACAGATGTGAAAGAAGACTCTGCGCCCATGAACGGTAATCAGAATGAAGAACTATATATACTACAGATATACTTTAATATTAGAGAACACACTCACTATACACACCAAGTATTTTTCAAATTAACCACTGTACACTGAACTTTGTCACTGTAAAGTCAGTTTAGTGTACAGTGGTGAATTTTGATTTGATACTTATATATTACTATTATATATATGGATCAAAGACGTATAAGGTTTTCAAAGTAATCAACGGTAATCAGAATGAACAACTATATTCTACAAATATACTTTAATTTTAGAAAACAGTACAGTGGTTAATTTTGATATTATACATATCACTATTACTATATTATTCATGTATAAGTGTCATGCTGTCATGGTAAACATTACACATTACTAATGTAATGTTAGGATGTCCAAAAGAGGATATCAGTAGTTTCTGCATGTGTTAGGGGCATTAACTAAAACCTATCTAGTGTTTACATCACAGCCATTTTTCTACAAAATATGTCAGATACATTTCAGCATTGCAAGAAAAACATTTTTAGCTCAGTCTAAGTAAAGTTCATGTTCTCTCTCCTCTGTCTCTCTATAGCTCGTTTTAACTTTTGTCCAGACGGCTGGTTCAGTCACGGCTCTCGTTGCTTCATGTTCGTCAATACTCCCATGTCTTGGTTCAATGCTGAGGTATTGCTACTGTTATATGTCTGTATTGTTAATGAGAGCAGTCACTCCCACTGAGCTTGTACACAATGTGAACATCAGGAATGGAATTATAGCTTTTCCTCTCATTTGATACTTACTCACTCAGTTTAACTACATTCAATTCATTTTAATTCACATTTAATTCTACAACACATAAATGTCTATTGTACACTAGCCCAGAGCTTCAGGATAGTCATTGTATTTGACTGTTGATCATTCAGTGTGTCATCATCAACTCATGAAAAGCTGAGCTTTATGAGTAAATCTTCCCATTGAATGAAGACATGAAATGACTGCTGTATGTCTATTCACAAATATCCTGTTGTTCCTCCTCTGTCCAACAGGAGCACTGCAACGCCATGGGTGCCCACCTCGCCTCTGTCTCCAACCCCAGAGAGTACAGCTTCCTTCAGCAGATGACAAATACAGGTGGTCAGAGCATCGCATGGCTGGGAGGCTTCCGCCTGCAGGTCTGAATTTATGAATACATACCATCTTATTCAGTCCAGATCTAGCCCAGGACCTGGTCCAAAAGGAGTCTAGAATTAAGACCAAATGAAGATAATCAAACTTTGTGCTCTTTACATCACAGGGCAAGTGGCTGTGGATTGACCGTGAGGGAATGTATTACACTAACTGGTACGCCCAGTCCTCCTCCAGCAGCTCCCCATGCATGTACTTGTCCAAAACCAGTAAGTCCACCAGTTAATTAACAAAGGTTTTAGCTACTTTTACAGCCCTGAATCAGCTGTTTTCTGATGTTTTCTCACAAGGAAAAAGCAGCTGAGTTTGTACTGAGCAGGATTATAATATTTGTTATTGTTGGTTAAGATAAAATGTGTTATCTGCTAAGGCACTGGCTGGTTGTTTTTCTGTGGAGGCCAACACCAAAAACATATCAAATCCCCAATCTTTTTTCAGTTCTACAGTTACATTTGAATCCTCCACCACATAAATCAAGCTGTCCATGCTATGCTATAACAGATTCTCTCAGATAATGGTGTAAAATGTGCTGACAAAAAAGGGTTCAGTTTCAGACTAAACTTTAGTGTCATCACTATATGTGCATTAATTAAAAGTTTTTTGTATTTTTCTCATCTCATCAAATTTCAGATGGTTGGTGCAACACCCAGTGTACCTCTTCTTATCGCTTCATTTGTTCCAAGAACGCATTTGACTGTTGATACAACAACACAACAACATCTGGGGCCTTGTGCTGGACCAGCAGCCATTTTTTCTGTTTAAAGCAAACTCATGAACTTTATTGTATGTCTTATTGAAATACTGCTTTCCACTGTTTATTCTTGAAGTAACTTTTGTGTAAAATCATTTATGTTTAGCTTGTTTTTTATAATAAAGATGTAAAAGAATAAAACAATGTGTGAGCTTTCTTTACGATTTTGGTTGAAAAATGGTTGTAGTCTCTAAATACTGATAGTCATCCATCTCAGAATTACAGAGGCAAGTTACAGTCCTGAATCGGATTTTATTATTATTCCTATAACCGGGCATGAATCAGGCAGTTAAAAAGTTTAAGTACATCTCAGAGCAAATACTTTCATCTCTGGTTTTGATTAAAGACTGTACAATGAATCACAGTAAATATAACTTGTCTTACTATGAAGAGCTCATTAAAGATTGTGTGAGCAGTAGGAGAGCATGATGGTTTTCTATCTGTTCTTCCCCAAGAGGGTAAAAAAGGAACAACTTTTCTGACATAGGCCAAGTGCTCTTTTTTATAAAACATCTATTAATTCAAGAGACCCTTTGTTGTTCCATACCTCATAAATGTATTCTATATTCTCTTATCTCTTTGTAGGTCTGCTCAACCATTTTGTAGAGGTCATTTTGTGACATGATATGTGGTCAATAACAAAATCTATTTAAGCCAAACTTTTTGGGCAATCTCTACCCCTTGTATAAGACATGCAATGCACAAAAATACCACTAGATGGCACTGGGATTGCTAGATACAGGCCATGTCAATGCCCAACTGACAAAAACAGCACAGCATCAAAATCACTACTGACATGAAAGATCCTGTTCGGGCCATTTTTGATGGTGTGTTCCATTTATTTGTTTATTTTTTATTATAAGCTAAAACTCTCAAACGATTTATTGAACAGAATGAATCCCTAACATGTTTTTTTTTTAAGTTATACATGTGTAATGGTGACCCTTTCCTGCTTCATCACATCCCCCCCATTCAAAGCTCATGATTAAATCTTCTTCTTCTATCTCCACCAAGTTTGCATAAGTCAGGGATTTCTCCAGAACTACCCTCCATCCTCTCTGTCTGCTTCAGAGCCACATCAACTGCTTCTATACAAAGAATACCCTGCTGGCCTTTCCCCATACCCCACATACTGTATGTCATTGGCCTAAGGAGAAAATGTTTAAAATTCCCTCACAATGGTACAGCCGTTGAAGTAAAGGAAAAGATAGAGGAAGCCTTCCCTAGTGTGTGTGTGTGTGTGTGTGTGTGTGTGTGTGTGTGTGTGTGTGTCTGCTTATGGATTCCTTCCCATGTGTAAGACCTAAAATAAATAACCTACTGAATACAACTACCCCTCAGTGGTTGTGTTAGCCTTTGTCTTGCCATTGTCTGTCATTTTGATGCACAGGGTTGCAAAAATTCTGTGATGATCAATTATTACCTGTCATTTTAAGTTAAATGTTTTAATGGTGAAAAGACTGCACCCCTTTGTGACCTGTAGTGGTCACAGACTCATTACAAAACTCCCTACAAAACTTAGCTCTTCAACACGCTGTCAGCACCCAGATAGCAAGATGCGTTAAGTAGCCTACAGTGTCAAGGTCAATATGATGCCCACATGCCCTAAAGGAACCTACCTTATTACACCAAAATAACACAAAACTGTATTTAATGCATTATAATACATTTAGTGAAGTAATGTTTAAATATAAAAATATATAAAATAAAATATTTCTAGAAAATACTATTAACCACCGTCTACTGCGTGATAATGTTCAACCAGGGAATTCATATGTCCACCACGACAGAGGATCCTAATGGACTTTACATTGGTATTGTGTCTGTGGTACTGACACCTTTCAAAGTCAGTGAGGTAGGAGCAAAAAAAAAAAAACAATAAACATGGAAGACTATAAAAATATAAAGCAAAAAGAGCACCTCTAAAGGAAGCACATACAATAAACAAGCACAAAAACATTTTAGGGTCAGAGAAAGGCCAATTTAAAACATCAACAGTATAAGGTCTGGCAGTTAAGAGTGTGTGTGATAATAGAGTGAGATTATACATATTTTATTCTATATAAGTGCAGATTGCTAATTCGTGTCGCTTTAAGATGAATGTGACCTGGTGCATGAGTTCAGTCATAGTCATTTGGGTACTTCACCACCTGATGCTCAGGTACACTTGTTGGTATTGTGAGATGTGGATAATAACATCACCTCCTGCTCTGCTTGGCATCCACATTCTTTTTTTTTTTTTTTTTTTGAGAACGTGCCAATGTGTACACATGAATAGTAGAAGTTCTCTGACCAATCAGGGCACTTTCCAATTTCCGAAGCCTTTTGCAAAGATGACAAGTGATGTCCAGCATGGAGTCTCTGAAGCAGATGATGGGAGGAGGTGATCCATGAAGAAGACTTCAGTTTTGGGAAGTGATTTGCATAAGTAGGGCTGACCTATTCTCTGTAATAATGCTGTAAATAATCAGTTTGTGTTTAAATCTAGTTTTTAGTTCAGTCTTTGTCAAGTCATCTGTTCTTTTGAGTTTGATCTGTTCAGTCTGTTCTATTGTGTTTTGTAATTGGTTTGTTTGCTCAGCTCAGCAGTTTTCTGGTTTTTGTAAACACTTCAGAGAATCTTCAGCCATGTTTTTTACATTTGCTCCAATTACATCACTACTGTGACAACAACACTACATATTTAGTAGCCTTTCTGCTGCATATACATTTTTAAATACTACAAGTCCCAAAATAAAAAAATAATACTTAAATAATACTACTTACTTACTTACTACTTAGATAATAATCATGTTAATCAAACCTTGCCAACAACAAAACTAATTCACAAGTCATGTATTATATACATAATTAGAAATCAGTTCCCCTTTCTCTAGGTAAACTTAAACATCAAAATTCAAAACCATTTAAATTATTGATTATTTGTTGTAACCCAGAATATCTCAAGGTGTTGTTAAGTCATTCAATGGAAAATGAAATGATCTTACATAATCATATTATCTATAATACAAAGGAAAATAAACTGCATCATACTTATCCTAACCAATTATAATCATTACCAATGATTTGTTATCTCATCTTCCTTCAGTCAGAATGCTCAATTCTCTAGACTAGTAACTAGAAATCATAAATTAATCTGAATCTGAAGCAGGAAACATTTATTGTATTGGACTTTGATACAATGTACTTTGAATCCTACTCTCTCAACCTCTCTCTTTACTACTGTAATTAATAGCATACCAACAGTTTTATAATCAAAACAAACTTTACACTCATTATATATGGCACACTGCAGATAAACTAACAATCATTAAGGCAGTCTCAGCTGTTCAACTTCAAGAAAGATATTCATATTTGATTCTTCTGTTTGTAAAACCACTGCATTAAGAGCCATTCAAAATCTCTCTGTTTTAATTGATGCATTCATATTAAGTATAAAACATCTGCCCATTCAAAATTACCACAGTTCTCAGAGGGTGAGGGCTGGATTCCCAAAAGATTTTGAGATTTCGAAAACTTGGCGAACTGTTGCTTATTTCTATCAGTTATGAAGCAACATTATCATTCATTGGGGATTGTGTTTCTGTCTGCCTGCTGAATTTAAATGGTAATTGGACTTATAACCCTTTTCTAGTCTTTTTGATCGAAAGCAATTTTTCACTACATGTCATACTCACATTAATGCACTGATGACAGGAGCTATCATACAGGATGCCAACCAGCTCATCAAGACGGAGACTAACCATTTGCACACATTCACACACCTTTGGCACAGCCATCAGGAGCAATTTGGGGTAAAGTATTTTGCCAAAGGACACATCCATATGCAGACTGAGGGAGCCGGGAATCGAACCAAACAGAAGTATATATGTAAATACCAAAAGAAGTAATATTCTCTTTTAGGTCTGTTTTTCCTCTCTACCAATTCTGAGGGAAATATCTGGTCCCTAGCTGCTAAATGCTCCACTATGTTCATAAGCTGATCAACTTTAACCAAATAGGTTTTGCACTTAAACCTAACCAAAACATACCCAAGAAATAAAAAGTTGGAAATAGTCTGGAAGCATAGCAGACTAGATGAATCCACAATCACTTGATCCCCAAACCATATGTTCCAGTAAAACACTTATCAGTACAATAAAATATTGTTATTTCCTCATGATTATAGGCATCTTGCTTCCTAGATTGAGGTAGTGATATAAGAACCCAATTTCATAATGTGGTGGTATACACTACATACACTCTCAAATTAGAACACACCAGCATGCCTACAACATAGATGGATGTACAGATGTTTGTTGCCTGTAAGGCTTTTCTGCCTGTCGCACCTCTGCTAGTCCAGTGGGCCAACTGCAGGTCCATCAGATGGGAGCCACCCTCTACAGATGTTTTGCCCTTTAAACCCAAGAATATCTCTGGGTGATGGGACATCTTTGGAGTGGTGGGTGGTGGCCCTAAAATCCTTGGTTCACCCATTTAGGGTATCTTCTTCAGAGCAACAGAAGCTCTCTTTCTCTGCCTCCTCAGCCAGTTCCCTGAGTGCCTGTCTACCATTCTGCCTTTAGGTTCATAACTGGGGATGACTTTAGAACATGTTGTATAATTCATGGGAGAGAAGAGAATGGCACTGCATCCTATTTATATACAAACCTCTCCTTGGCAAACCTCCTGGGTAATTAACATCCCTTATTAACTATACTTCACACTGCACTAGGGTATGTGGTCTTTGAAAGTCAAAATGTTAGCTCTAAGGATGGGAAATTGGCTATTAATTAAGTTCACCAAAAGTGAAACTACTTGTACAAGATAGTAAAATTGGACAAGATAATCATTCATCTTTAATCACTTTAAATCTCTTTGTTGACACAGTGTGAAAGCATATTGCTTTTATAACGTTAATATCAGGATGTCCTAGAAAATGTGTTTGCTCTCAATGGCCTACACTTTATAAAGGGTTTGAAGGAATTAATAAATGAACACAAAAAGTGTAGAAGTTATTGACACATCTCTTTTAAGTGTGCTCATACAGCATTTACATATTTGTTTCTTATTTTTCTTATCGTTAACAAATCCCATGAAATTCATCATAAACAATGAATCATATTAATAAGTATTTCCTGCCTGTACTTTACCCACAAATGCACAGCACAGTTTCATATTTTAACTATTAATTTAAATTGGCACTCAGTCACACAACAACAGAGTGGTTTATGAGAACAGCTCAGACTACAAGGTCAGATCTTCAAGTGTAATTCACAATCATCTTCCCACACACACAGTAAATCATAAACAAACACCATCACGTTTTGCCACACTAACAAATGTGACTCACCGAGCATCAGTGTGTATATAAAGAGCAGAGCAGCCTCCTCTCATCACTGATACCTGAAGAACATCACCTCACATTTACTTGACAAGGTAAGACACCTGCTGCTTTGACTTTTTCTGTCTATCCAGACTTTTCATTCAGTGGAGCTTATGTTTCTGTTCTCCCTCTCAGAAAAATCTTTAGATCTCTGTGATCACCATGAAGACTGTCCTCGTCCTCTCCATTCTCTTCTATGCTGCTTTTGCAGGTCAGACACTTTAGACTTAACATACACCATCATCAGTCAGCAGTCCACTAACATTGTATTCTATGGTTACCCTTTGCACCTTGTGTTTTGGAGTGCAACACTATGTACACTACTGTTACTAACAGGGTGATGTTTTTTTCTGCAGCTCCAGCTGAAGACAAAGAGAAAGCTCTAGGTTAGTATTGATGGTTTGGTTTAAAATACACAGAGACATTAAGAATATAATGCTTATATCTGACATCAATATTATTATGATTCATCCACAGATGCAGCAGTGGTGGTCCCAGAGGAACAGATGGCTGCTGCACTAGGTACTTTTTCTATACACTTTTCTGTGTTATTTATGCTATTTGCCCTATAACGTGACAACCATTAAATGAAAATGAACACAATAATTGACCTGCTGGCACAGATCACATCACACTGTTCAACAGAAAATGGCCTGCAAGGTAATATGAAGGTGTGCAGCAAAATTGCTGGTACATCCTTGAATGACCTCCATGACCTGTATAAGGTCAGGTCTTTGAAGAAAGCCCGATCAATCTTGGCTGATTTGAGCCATTCCTTATGGTGTGAATTTGTGTTGCTACCATCAGGGTGCAGATACAATCTGCCACAATGCAAAACAAACAAGTTCAAAAGGTCATTTATTCCTGCTGCCTTGTAAATGACACTGAAAATGTAATTGGTATTTGGTATTTGTTGTTGTATTTATTGCTGTGTGTGATGTCTGTGTATTACTGCTGGCTGTAAATCAACTTTGCCCCCCAGGGTTAATAAAAACTTGAACTTTGAAGCTTGAACCAAACACAACAGTTAATTAATCAGACTCAGGCTGTAACTTATGTATTGGTTGTGTTGGTTTGTTTGTTGGTTTGCGCTATATAAATAAAACTGCCTTGCCTTGCTTTGTTGGTAATATCACATCACTTTGACATCCTTATTTAACAGAGATGGAGGAGACAATGATGAAAGAAGAATTTGTGCCAGAAGATTCTGCCCCTGTTCCCATGAACGGTAATCAGAATGAACAACTATATATTCTACAACAGTGAAATACAATCAACACATGTAGACATGTTTGATAATGCAATACATTTAGATATCTGCAGTTTTTAATGTTGTTTCTTCAAGAATATCCTTTTTCAAAAGTTAGATAGTACAAATATATTGAAATATTAGAAGTTAGCACTCAGGTCAAGTCACTTCAGTATGCAGTGGTTCATTTTGATTTGACACATATTACTATTTATTGTGTTGAAAGTACCCTAAATCTAAAACTAAAACTCTGAACTCTAAAACTCTGTTTGTGCAGCTCGCAGGATAGAGAGATATAAATGCTGATATTGTACAAAATATACCAGATATATTTCAGCATTGCAAGAAGAACTTTTTTTATCAGAGCAGCCCAGTCTGTTAAAGTAAAACTTCATGTTCTCTCTCCTCTGTCTCTCTGTAGCTCGTAACTTCTGCCCAGACGGCTGGTTCAGCCACGGCTCTCGCTGCTTCCTGTTCGTCAACACTCCCATGTCTTGGTACAATGCTGAGGTATTGCTACTGTTGTATGTCTATGTTGTTAATCAGAGCAGTCACTCCCATTGAGCTTGTATGCAAAGCATGTGCATAAGCCCATTTTTTCATGGTCGACTAGTCAGTGGGTAAAAACGATGACTAATTGAATATTTGGTGCATGCTGACATTCACAAGGTTTAAATAGATAATATGTCAAACAATAACATTCAATATTCATAACAAACAACAAGCTTTATTTTATTTATTTATTATTATTATTATTATATTTATTGTACTTATCTCAATGATAATCAGCCTTTATTTGTTCATCCTCTAAAATATAACAGCGTGGATTTTTTTCTAACCATCATAAACAACGCTGAGCATGTCCTTTACAATCATCTTTAGCAATGTGAAGAAAATGAAGACATGAAATGACTGCTGTATGTCTATTCACAAATATCCTGTTGTTCCTCCTCTGTCCAACAGGAGCACTGCAACGCCATGGGTGCCCACCTCGCCTCTGTCTCCAACCCCAGAGAGTACAGCTTCCTTCAGCAGATGACAACTACAGGTGGTCAGAGCATCGCATGGCTGGGAGGCTTCAGCCTGCAGGTCTGAATTCATTAATACATAATGTCTTATTAGGTCCAGATCTACCCAAGGACCTGGTCCAAAGGTAGTCTGGAGTTTAGACCAAATGAAGATACTCAGAAAACACTCAAACTCAAACTTGTGCTCTTTGCCTCTCAGGGCAAGTGGCTGTGGATTGACCGTGAGGGAATGTATTACACTAACTGGTACTGCCAAGTATCCTCCAGCAGCTACCCATGCATGTACTTGCGCAACAACAGTAAGTCCACCAGTTAATTAAGTAAAAGTTTTAGCTCCTTTTATAGCCCTGGCTCAGCTATTTTCTAATCTTTGAAAAAGAAAGATTGGTTTGGATTGAAGCAGGATCATGGTATTTGCTAATGCTGGTTAAGATTAAATGTGTCATCTGCTAAGGCACTGGCTGGTTGTCCAGCTTTGTCCAGTCCAACAGTTATATTTGAATATATCCTCCACCACATAAATCAATACAGCTGTTCATGCTGTGCTGTAACAGATTCTCTCATCAAATTTCAGATGGTTGGGGGAACACCCAGTGTGGCAATGCTTATCGCTTCATTTGTTCCAAGAACATGTTCGGCTGTTGATACATCAACAGAACAACACAACAACATCTGGGGCCTTGTGCTGGACCAGCAGCCATTTTTTCTATTTAAAGCAAACTCATGAACTTTGTTGTATGTCTTATTGAAATACTGCTTTCCACTGTTTATTCTTGAAGTAACTTTTGTGTAAAATCATTTATGTTTAGCTTGTTTTTTATAATAAAGATGTAAAAGAATAAAACAATGTGTGAGCTTACTTTAGAGCTTGGTTGAAAAATGGTCATACTCTTAAAATATAGATAGTAACTTCTCTGTAATTGTGAGATGAATGACTAACAGTCCTGAGTCTGATTTTATAATGATTCCTGTAGCCAGGCAAGAATCAGGCGGTTTAAATAATGTTGTGTAAGTACATCTCAGACCAAATTTCATCTCTGGTTTTGATTAAAGATTGCACAATGAATATGACTTGTCTTTGATATGTTATGAAGAGCTACTTGATTAAATGCTCTTCCATTCCTCCAAAATGTTCTTCAGCAGAATCAGAAATGGTAATGATAATATATGGACATTGTAGGGAAGTACTGACATAGTTATTGCTATGTATATCTCATTGTACCCAATCTCACAACATCCAGCAGCACATCGGCAATGCCTCCACGGGATTCCAGCATTCCTAACCTCCAATGTTCATTCATATCTTTCATTAGACATCCTGACCCTTTCCTGCTTCATCTCATCTGCCCATGCAATGCTCAAGATTAAATCTTAAATGATACAGTTCTGTGCCAATGGAATTAAATTCTCCATAAGATGGCCTCATGCTTCAGAATGTCAACCAAAGGTCTGTAAGGCTAGACCACATCTTAGGCCAAATGTTTGCCCCTCACTTAGACCTCCTGGCCACTGTCAGATGTTATATTCAAGTGCTGCACACATGCCCCTCTGTTATTCAAATTGTGGTCATTCTGAAGTCCTGGTTAGCCAGCCATCACACAGGAAGTTCAAGCTGTGTCCTCTTTGGCTGTATCTCGTCTCACAATGCCCTGGCGAGAGGGCGTACAGACAGCGGAGAGGTCTCACCATCTAAATGGACCACTAGCAGGAACTGGACAAGAGAAGCGCACCCCACGAAAAAGAAGTCCTTCACTCAACATAATACGTCATTTTTATTTCTGTAGACTGAAGTTAATGTTCAGTTTCATCTGTCAACAGCTACAATAAATGTGTTCATGTTTCATTTGCACGTTAAAGAAAATAAAAATGCTCATGAGAAAGGACTATGAATCAGACCATGTCCATGGCATCATGCTCCACACTGTAGTGTTTGGCAATATTGTTCAACATAACGCAGACAACTACAATCTGGACCACCTCTTCTGGGGGGGTTCAGTAGTGCTCCTCTCGTGAGGTCCAAACAACAGAACCAACTTTTTTGTACCCCATGGTGAGCTCCACTATATTTCTTGTAAAAATATGGGCTGCAGTGTATTAAATCCCGCTAATTCCACTTCATAACAAAGAGAAGTTGTGCTCACTCATTAGAAGCCCATCTTACATAACATGTAACAAGTAAAAAGTCCTTTTCGACTGGGGTTGAGCATAGCTCAGTGAGTAGAGCACCAGCCCCATGTGTTGAAGTTACAATCCTTGCTGCCCCGGTTTGAATCCTGCACCGAGCAGTCCTATCCTGCATGTCATTCCTCCCTCTCTGCCTCCAGCTTCCTCTCTACTAACCATTACATTAAAGGCAAAAAGCCCCAAAAAATAAACTTAAAAAAACAAAGTCATTTACGACTTCACAATAAAGAGCAGGGACGTGCACATGATTGTAGATGGGCAGGAAAAGAGCAGCATGTGTCCAGTTTTTCCGGTCCTTTACACAATATGGAAATTAATGTAAAATTAAAAAATAAAGTGCTAATAGAAAGCTAACTACTTAGCTGTGTGTCCTGTGTAGGTGAAAGTTATGCAATTGCCATTTCTTTTGTGTCAACAAATTATTGTCAACATGAGTTTATTCACATTATCAAAGTCACAATAAACTTTATATCTAAACCTCGCACCTGTCCTTCAGACCTGTGGTGAGGGAAATATGATCCGCCGTAAACACGGTGCATTTTATTTTGAAAATTAACCCGTGTTTTATTTTGTATTTTGTACACGATTTCCTGTCCCGCACGATCTGCTCTGTGCTGAACTGACGTCCGGCAAAAAAAAGAAGCTGACACATTGACTAAAATAGAGCGTTTTTTCTGAAATATTACGCATATTTAAGCACGTTGAATAAGAGGACGGCGACTAGTTAGACCATAACTTACAGGTTCAAGTTGCTCCACTGTCACGTCTCCTCAGTTATCCATGGGACAGCTGCTTCTCTCCCTCTCACTCACTAACTCACTCGCCCGCTCTCTCTCTCTCTCTCTCTGGCGGCTCTGTGACCGAGCGGAGCCGGACAGAGGAGTGGTAGGCTCACACAACAACCCCGTATTACAAGAAAATTACAAGAAAATGGGTACGGTAGAATACCGTGGAGTTTTTGTACCGCCGTTTTTTTTACACCCCTAACAGGAATTTATTAATCTTATTTAAAAACACACACACACACACACACAGAGGGCACTTTTTAATACGCGGCAAAAACGGCAGGGGCTCAAGCACCCCTAGGGCCCTATAATGTCTCTGCCTATGTGTGCACGTGCCTGATAAAGAGTATAGCCAGTCCACTGGACGCGGGGTAGGGTCAATGCCGCTTCATTCATGGAGCTAGCCTCCGGCAGCACGCTAGCTTTTGCCTGGGTTTCAGTAAAAAACGTGTCTAATTTGGTCATTTTAGCTTTACCCTCATCCTGCTTCTTTCTTTCCTTCCTCTTTTGCGCGCTGCTTTTTTGTTTGAGCTTGCTAAACATGATACTGCCTTCTCTAGTCAACTTTCTTTCTTTCTTGCTTTATTTTCCTGCTGAAAGGAGAAACAACTCACATCACGCCTCATCATGACTGACAGCTATCAAGGTGATTGGACAAATTGTCATTTCCTCCTCCCATACCAGCCACTCAGCGTTAGCCTACCTTACTGACCCGCCCAGAGCTATTTCATTCACAAAAACAATACAGCTGCAGCTTTTTTTCCGTCTTTCATGGGCCCCTGACGGCGTCTGAGCCCCGGTGCAGCTGCACCGGTTGCAACGTCGATATTTACGCCATTGGATGCAATATAAAACTTATATCGGTAGTTTATTACTGCAGTACTCAAATAGATGATAGAAATGAAAGGTCACTTGGTCATAAGTTGTTGCTCGATGACCGTGGGGAGCAGTACCCGCAATATGACTCATTTGTATTGCAAAACAGCACAGTTGGGATGCATCTTGTAAGATGCGCATGGAGATGGGTGGCTCATTGGTGATTAACTTGACGTGAATTTAGAGAAAGCATTTCAGATTATTGTGGCATGTTGGTTATTGCACAATATTGCAATGAAGGAGGGTGTTGCACTGCCAGATCCTGCACCTGGACTTCACCGTCAAGATGCCATACACATCAGGCAACAATTCATTGCACAACTCTGAGGTATAGTGCTGCTGTTATTTTACAGAAGTTGTATCCGCGTGAAAAACAATGCAAGGGAGTACTGGTGACCTTTTCAAAAGAAGGTAATTTTATTATGTATCTGTATCCAACAACGTCGTGGAAGCTACATTAGCACAATAGAAAAGGAAACAATTAACAAAAAAGAAGTGGTTTAAGTTGCATTGCCAACCCAGGCATTAAATGAGTCACTGATATTGTCAAGGCTGTCTGCGATCTGTCCAAGTGTGGTGCACATGGTTTGCAGACATTTAAAGATAATTCTTGATTTTTCAAGACAACGTCCAAGACCACCTGTGTCCATGGGAGACACTGGGAACCTAGAGCAACAGGTGGGCCGGGCTGTGTTGGAGGAATGATTGCACAAATTGTTTGGTTATGGAGATTTATCTGGTTACTAGGCTATGAAATATCCTACTAAACTAGTGTTTGATTATTACATTTGTGAGCAAAAAGAAACACTATTGGTTAATCGATCCCAATTAGGACTAAAATAAGTTTATTTAACGGTACATCAGTTATATTACTGCCAAAGTTAATCTCTTTCTTGTACGAGAGTATTTGCACACAGCACAACACTTTCCCTTATATAGTGTTTAAGGATGTATTACCTACGCTAATAAGACAATCAGCCATGCACCTTTAATTTAAGTTAAAGTGGGATTCATCATTCAGCACACCTCACCCAGTAAGAGCAGGTTTGGGTGGTCCTTTACATGAAACATTAAAACTATGGCATACAACATAACAGAAACAATTGGCAAGTCAGTAGATAGGAGATATTTGTTTTTACAGAAGTATAAAAGTATAACATCAGTTTGACAAAGTTAATCATAATTAAGATCATTTGATTGAGTTTAAAACATGTCTTTCATTGTAGAAAAAAATCAATGCCATTAAAGTAAAAAGACACCCTGGTGTTTGATGGACACATAAAGCTTCTTTAAATGTATTGTACAGAAACTTAATACAGACTATGTTAATATGCTCACTAAATAAGTTAAATATGTTAACATCCAGTGCGGGTGTGGAATTATTAATACATTTTTCTGAGTGTTACATAAAACCAAAAATGTATTATATTATTAGAACTTAAGCCATTCATCCAGTACAATTTTAAACTTTTGAATATCATATCAGTCAGTTATTTTTATACCATTTATGTGTGCAGGGAACCAACAGGTGGTCAACCAAAGAAGATCTTTAAC
Source organism: Scomber japonicus (assembly GCF_027409825.1). Lineage (NCBI taxonomy): Eukaryota > Metazoa > Chordata > Actinopteri > Scombriformes > Scombridae > Scomber > Scomber japonicus. Next base: position 38,906,352 of record NC_070579.1, on the reverse strand, counting down.
ATGCATGCTCCAAAGTCTTTTATTTCCCTGGTTTTCAGCTTAAAGAGTCCCCGTGCTCCATCGTGTTTCAGAATATTTGTAATTTTTCAGGAATAAAAGAGACAAACGTGGACCATTAGAACAAAAGTATATAGTCTACATCTGACTTCAGTCTATAAGTGTGGACAGATCACTGACACCCTGGTCACTATCAACTCTATTGCAATGAAAGAAGGAAATGCAGTTGTGGTCAGATCTGGTTCAGAGGTATATGAGTGCAACTCAGTCTTCTTCCAACATACTTGGACTCATTTCATTCTGTCATTGTGACTGGGCAAATGATTAATGGAGCCTCATTTCTTCCTGATTTATTAGTACAGGGGCTGAAGAATGGGTGGATGATGTCAGGAAAAGTATCTGTGAATGTATAGATGAGCATTCTGGCCTCCACGTTGTAGAAGGACACCAAACCCTTGTCACAGTCCACGTAGATTCCAATCCGGGAAGGTCTGAGGTTGACTGAGAGGCTGGTGGAGGGTTCTGTTCGGAAGGCATAGTCGCTTCTGTCCCGCAGGCTGAGGAACCAGTAGCCGTGGGCGGGACCTACGGTAATTTTCCCTTTCCGATGGACAGAGCGGCTTGCCACTCCAAGGTCCCAGTCGGTCTTTCCTCCCACCTCCACCTGGAAGAGGGCAGTGTGGTTCAGTTGGCTGCAATGAGTGTAGATTTCAGACTTTCCGCATATTAGAGTGAAGTTAATGGATAGGTTCACAATTTTTCAAATCTCTCTTAAAACAAGATGAACACTGAAACAGATTTTGTCCTTATTCTGTGCCAAAATGCTTTCCTAAGTCTATCTGATATGTATCTTATATCTAGATGGAGCTGGTATAGAATATAAAAATACTGACTGAATACGAGGTGTTTGGGAAGAATAAAGCAAAGAGATGAACTGCAAAGAGTACTAGCCACTGGAGCAGGTATTTATAGAGTTATGGTCTTTTTCATTATGAAATTCCATTTTTTTTTGATGATTCACTGCAGAAAATCCAAGAGGATCTTTCAAATTAAGAAGACTTTAGGAGATACCTGCTTGATTAGTCTAAATCAGACTGTTGAAGCTGCATATTCATTCTTCAGATACATTTTGAATGATATTTTTCTGCAGACTGAGGACTGTGGATTTTGTCCCACATCACTTACATTGGAAGCTTGTTATGAAATGATCTCTTTAATGCCATTAACAGGAGGAATGATAACAGCAAGCAAAAACCGTTTCAATGTTCATTTGGGACTGTTGATTTAAGACTGACTTGAACATTTTCGATGTAATATTGTCTGATCTGATCATTACTGTTGCCCAATGTAAAGTCATATTTGTGATTTCGTAGATTGATTTTAAAATAAGAGTGGTACAATGTGTTCTTTATAGTAGTAAAACAACACATACCACCTACTGATGGCGGACATACTCTTCCATGGTACAGATTGTGTGTCATCATTTGTAACTAGATACATGTATTTTCCAAGAGTGCCAGCAGATGGCATTAGCTACTTTTGAAAACTACTACCTCAGTGAAGCCAATGGATTTTTAAATACTGTGGTACTTGCTTTGGTTTTTGTAAAGTCACAGCCATGTGAATGGCCTTGCTTCAATCCTGATTTAGGATTACTACAAAATGGATGATTAACTCCTGTACGATTGTTTACACCTTTTGTCGCATGTGGTTCCTTGTGTCAGATTCATTAGAGTCAGTTGAGTCTAGGTGTGAATGTGGGTTAATGACCCAACAGGAGTAAAATAACTAGAGCTCTACACCAGTCAGTCAGAACTGAATAAGCTTTTTGAATGAGAGTCTTTGCAAATCTACATGTCCAGTTGCTCTTGACTCAACCCTACTGGATATACTATGACTTGGCTAACTAACACTAACACTCACTGTATACAGCGTCACACTGCGTCCCACCTACCTCCCAGTAATGTCGTCCTGAGCTGAAACCCTGGCGAGCCAGCACACAGACCACCCGGTCAAAGCGCTCTGGGTTGTCTGGTACCGACTGATGACGATCACCACAGCACACCTGCTTCCCATCCACTGAGATGATGAGACGTGGGTGGGCTGTGTTGGGGTCTAAGGTGATGTCAGCTGATATATTCATAGAGAGGGATGATTGGTGGTTAGACTGAACAGTGGAGCCAATGAAAAGAAGACAAGTGAATGAAAATAAAGACAAAGTAAAGGCATTCATTTTGATAAACAACATACCTGCATATTCTTGAACCCTCCTTATTTCTGCAGAGAAAAAATATACTTTTTAAATTTACTTTTGTTTTGTATTGAATTTAACAATATTTAAAAACATTTTTTTTTTTATAATATTAACTAATTAGAACATTACTTGGTTTGGCCCTGGGTACTGGTAGGTCCAACGAGGGTCTCTGGCCTGTTAATTAAAATAAATATAAAAAACATTGTTATTATTTACATTTCAGTCTTGAAAGTGAACATATGCTCATCAACGCTCTGAATCACAAAGGCAACAGACATATTTGACCCTCTAGTTTTTGTCCTTTGCCACAGTTACAAAAATAAAGTACAGTTGGTCTATCTGGTTGTAAAAGCTCGGCAGAACATGAAAATACACAAAACAATTCAAGAAGAATACAGCTGTGGTCTTGGTCACAGATTCATGTTTTAGTTTTCTTATTGGTAAAATAGTTCCCTGTCTCACTATCAGTCTTAATCAAGACTTACAGGCTTCTGGCAGTTTCTGCATCTCTTCCTGAAAGCGTGCCATCATTTGACTGACAGTCCTGAGAATCACCCCAGAAGTCAGCTCAGATGCAACAGAAGCATTGGACCAATCCTTTGCTTGTGGAGGTGTGGACAGGGCAGAGTAGGTCTGCACAGAGAGAGAAATGTCAAAACCAGAAGTGGCTTAACAAAAAACCTGGTGTCTGTAATTGGGCATTGGCTAGACATTGATGACTCATGACAGTGTGATGTTTAAATTCATGTTTGTCGACAGATGTGGAGGGTTTTGTGATTATCTTAAACTTTCTTTAACCAATGTTGTTTTATATTTGGGGCAATATGGTAATGCTGTACATCAGGAGCAGGAACTATGAGCTTATATATATGCTATATAAAGAAAGATTGATTAATTAATTAATTCATTATTGTATGCATAACTAGTGGAGTCCTGCACATGTATTACTTCTGCATATTTGTACTATCTTGCTTGATTGTATGTATCCATGCATTCATTCACACCTTCAGAAAGAGGATGTAGTCCTCCGTCAGAGCGAGCTGGTTCAGTGCTGTGCTCCTCTTTTTCAGCTCAGTGATCTCCATCTCCAGCTCTCTCAGCAGACTCTGTGCTCTGTGCTCAGCCGCTCGACGGCTCATCTCTATCACCTGGTGGTTACAAGAAGAAAGCTCAGTTCATTATACAGTACTGTGCAAAAGTATTAGGCTACCATTAGATCTATCTTTATTAGAATACAACCAGAAAATACAGGTAATGTGAATGCAGTATTAAAAAAAACAGCTTCTATAGGCTAAAGTAGGCAATAGCAGGAACCTGGCTCTCTTAATCCTAAATGGAATGGAACCCTAATTAAAAATGCCAAAGATCACAGAACATAACATCATAAATTTGGCCACTCTCAAAGCAAAATCAGCTTTAATCAACTTCAGGTCAATCTACCAAAAAGAGTTCAAGATGTGCTCAGTGCCAAGGGAGGTCACACTAAAGACTGACCTGTAGAAGCCATTCGGTTCTGAAAATTGGGTATAGATATTTCCTGTATTTTCTGTTTGTATCTTAATAAAGAGAAAATAAATATGGATGGTTTCAAATGGATGGTATCAAAATTAAGATTCCAGTTAATAATAAAGTCAACTTAATGCCAAGTCTTAAACTGAAATGTATATCCTGCTAGTAGAAAACAAATAGCAGCTGTCATTTTGACAAAAACAGTTATTATAAGATTCTCTGTATTTTCTTTTACCTCCAACATTTCAGCTTGGCAGCGCTCCACAGTGGAGATCAGCTTAGAAAACTCACAAACAGCTCCAGCTGTCTCTCTCTCAGCAGCAGCCTGAAGAAAAGATGAACAGTGAGGCGTGTGAGATGTGTGAGGGACAGACCCGTCACAGGTTAGCCCATGCCCTATAATGTAAAATGTACACTGCCACATAGCCACTTCCATTATTTATTAGATCCAGTCTGTGTTGAATTCACATCTTCATCATTACTTCTGTTACATTTTTAAATAAGACACAGGAGCTAGTATTTGTTCTAGGAGGTGTTTTGCTGTTCAGTTTGCAATGCTATTTTAAATGTCTATGAAAGAAAAATGAATGCCTAAAATGTTGAGTATGATTCAACTGTAAATATTTGAGTATTTTGGGGACCAGGTGTTAATCTCCTGTGAGATAACCAGTTATCAAATATGAATGAATGTCTCTTAGTAGGACCAAGCTGATATATAAAGGAGGAGGCTAAAATTCTGGTCAGTTTTGCCAGTTGTCTGAAGCCAGTGTGGAGAACTGCTGGGGCCAGAGTTAAAGGGGCACGGCCTAGTGCACAGCTGAGCTTTTTCATGTTTTTCCCCCACAGTTGTTCACCACCTTGTAGTGACTTTAGTTATTTAATAAAATATCTCAATAGCTCAACAGCAATTGTATGAATTGTTTAGAAAGTTGACACACATTTATGTTGCCCAAGTGATGCATTACAATAAATCTTTACATCTAGTGTGACCTGGTCAAAATGTAATTTTGTCTGATACTTTGTTTTATGACCAATAATGCAAACTCATGAAAATCCTATCAGCCTCAAGTGCTAATTAGTAAATATTTGCATGCCAGCAACCCTCCAACATGGTTGTTATCAGGATGAATATTATGTGTGGGAATAGTTTGGTAATCAAATCAAATGTGTGTACAGTTTTAAACCAGGACTGAACCTGAAAAGTGAGCAACCTTGGCAGAGACTGAAAGCTCACTTTTATGTCCTGTAAGGAG